>NW_013952583.1:895173-912605 GCF_001266775.1 Austrofundulus limnaeus | reverse complement strand
ATTCACATTGATATCACCAAGAATCACAAACTCTTTTGATTTTATGCCTTTTATAATGTCAGTGAGCTGTGCTAAATATTTAGTTGCACTTGGAGGTTTATATGTAACAACAACCGTTACTGAAAGGTGATTTGTAAGCTTGATTTCTAATTGCAGAGATTCAGACTCAGTTGACAATTCTATTATAGAATGTGAGTATTTCTTGTGAACATAAACTGCAACACCACCTCCAAGCCTATCAGTACGGTCTCTACGATACAATAATATAATTGTAGCAATAATAATAGAATTAAAGATAATAACAATAAAAAATAAACATAGTTCAAAATAAAAATAATAAAAATTACCATACCAGACTATTCTCTTGGTGAAATTAGATAAAAATAAAAATTAAAGCAAGCTACCGTGCAGAAAGATAAAAAAAATTACAGGAAATAGTCATGACAGACTCGTGCAAAATGAGTCAAACTCAGTAAGCAGACATGTCAACTCCTTCAAATGTTAACCTGTACAGTATACTGGCCTTCAGAAATATTTCAGTTTCATTAAAATATAGCACTTCCTTCCAGTCTTACATAAATTTGAAAAATTTTGTATACCGGTAAATTCGATTTTTTTTAATACAAGAGATTTTCTCTAACCCTACGCTCAAAATGGTGGAAAATGTGTGTAATTTACAGACAATCCATACAACTTGACATATATGAGGATATTCACAAGTGAACATTTAATAAAGCTGCCTGTCTTCTCAAGAGTTGACAACCAAAACAATTCACCCCAAGGTCAGACACAGAGAAAACTGGAGCTCCGACTCAGACTCTACAGGCCTCAGTTAGCAGATTAAAGATTTATGACGAAAAATTTGAAAAAAAAAACTGAACAAGTATGGCTAGCTTTGAAGGGTTGAATGAGAAAAGGTCTCCTTGTTGTTAAAAAAACAACAACATGGCAGCAACATTTAACAACCAAAAACACTTTTAGAACAAAGCTCTTTAAACAGAGGAGACTAAAGAAGAGATGTTTAGAGAAAACACCTCACATCAGCTGTGGAGCACGGTGGTGGGAGGTGGTTATATGGGTTTGTTTTGCAGCCACAGGACCTGAGCCCTTTGGCCATGAACTCCTCTGTTACCAAAATGTTTTAGAGTAAAATGTGAAAGTAAAGTTGCAACTTTGCTACACTTTGGATAAAGAAGTATGTTTGATGAGTAAATACGGTAGAGTCACTGCATCGCAGCATATAACTGAAATTCGACCAAAGTATTTAAAGTAATAATAACTGCATGAAAAACGTAATTATCTAAAATCATACAAAAATAAAATATTATATATTCTGCATAAAGCACAAACACTCCCCCCCCCTCAACAACACAGAAATGTGCTCTCTTTGTATATTGTACAATCAGTTCTCTATCTGTGTTACTTTACAAACATAACAAAAGATTAGACTTATTAATTTTTAACATTCTATTTTAAGATTTGAGATGAGTTTTAGCTGCATTAAACCGAGTATATCCAACAAAATATATCCATGTCTAACTAATTGAATTCATTATCAACGAAGGGTCATATTTGCTGAATTAAATACAGTCTAAATAAAATGTGTGGTGCTGCAGCATGTGTTTAATGTAGTTCTGTATATAAACACACAGACTCATCAGGTTTTCAGCAGCTCCTCTCTCTTTTCAGAGTTCTAGATCAACACAAGCTGTCCAAGGAGCAGTGGCAGGAGAGGATCCAGGTCTGGCATGAGGAGCACAGATCCATGCTGAAGTAAGTGAAGGCTGTTGGAGGGTCGTGTTCACAGCTTTAATTTAAAGCTACAGTCAGTTTTTTATAAATAAAACTTGTTTGTTTAGCTACTATTTATTTCAGGTGATAATAAAGTGGGTGTTTTGGCTTTTTGGTYATTTGAATTTTGTTTAAAAAAATCAACATGGAACAAATACTGACAGGGAAAAGTCTTATTACACCAAATTTGAACTGGATGTCAACACTCCAGTGAACTTCTGTGATAATTTGATCAGGGAAGAGGCCATGACTGAATACCTGAAGATCGCCCAGGACCTGGAGATGTTTGGCGTCAACTATTTTGAGATCAAGAACAAGAAGGGCACGGATCTGTGGCTGGGAGTCGACACTCTGGGGCTCAACATCTATGCAAAAGAGGACAGGTAAGATCATTAGTTTGCCTTCATTTTGTATTTATTTTCAAATTGTGCTCTGTGTGTCTTAGTGTTCTCTGTGGTCAATGGTCTAAAAAGTTGTAATGTGTTTCTTACTCGGGACTCGTACACAGTCTTGAAAAGTGTGGAATGTGCTTTTAGTATTTTCTCAGGTCAGGATAAATGTGAAAAAAAGAGAAAGGAATGAAGAGAATCTAAATATATTGTATTCTAAACAATACTAAATTTAAGTTATGATCAGAATTGGAAAATTGGCAATTTTTTATTAAATCTGGAGGTTATTTAAAGAAATACATTTGGTGTTTAATGAACCACTGCTTTCAATCACAAGTGAGCAACATTGTGGTTCAAGGGTCAGAAGTGGTCCTTGGAGAATCTTCATTCCGCCCTTGATGTCTTTAATTAAAACAAATAAATTTAAAATGAGTCGATGAAAACCAGCATTTTGATGTTGAAACTTTAGGTCATCGAGAGTCTAAATTAAACATTTTGGATGTAAAGCTTAAAACACTGAACACAAACATTTTCTTTGCTTGGTTTGTTGTTTGTGGTTCCAGAACTAGACTGAACATTATTGCTTTTAAAATAAATATTGTTCAGATTTGGAAGTTTACAAAAAGTTTAATATTTCAAGAGAATATCAAAGAGACATTTTTTGACCAAGTGTGCTAACTAAAGGCCCTGTCACACTAGACAACTTATGCCATCTTATAAACATTTTAAACACATCTAGATTGAAGATGGAATTGAAAAAATTTAACAGGAAGCTTCTTTTTGGCGTGTTCCTCGTGTAATTTGAACAAATTGATCAAATATACAACTTTTATTAGCAATTTAGACATACAAAATGTTTCATAAGTTGGCTTAAGTTGTCTAGTGTGACAGGGCCTTAAGCTTCAACTTCTCCAAATAAAAAAATGGAAGAAAAGCCTGCCATCATCTTTCCAATGAGCTGTCTGGAAAAGGACTTTTCCAGTATAAATGTGACTGGTTGATGGCTTTTCGTAGGGCTATGTGGCCCTCTAGAAAAAAAATGCTGCTCGTCTCAATTTAAACTATAATAAGATGCAAAGGTTATGTGCAGTAGTAGAATCGTGCATGATTTATGGCTAAATAACTACTGATATACAGCAATAATATACAACTTTTCTGTCAAAACGTCTGCTGGCCGGAAAGCTCACCAAGATTTTTGAAAATTTGAGTCTGAAAAAAAAAATTTAACCATTTTTTTATGAATGAATTGCATAATGAAAACCAGAAATCTTGCTAACATCAGTTTCTGTAATTATTTATTCATAGTGAGTTCAGACCTGCCATAAGGGCGACACACAGACAGTAAAATCTCAGTCATTGACCTGTGATGTTTTTTCTTTTTTCTCTGTCAAGTTTGGAATGACAGACTGACCACGAGGATTTGTTTTCAGGAGGCCATTGACCCGTTTCTCTTGATTCTGCACTAACATGTATTTAAACCTCCTCACTGTCCTGATGCTGCGTCAGGATCATACTTACAGCCTTTTCTTTAAACTCTTCTAGACTCACCCCAAAGATTGGATTCCCATGGAGTGAAATTAGAAACATTTCTTTTAATGACAAGAAATTTGTCATCAAGCCCCTAGACAAGAAGGCTCCTGTAAGTATTTCATTCATCTAAAACAAATGACATTTATAAACAGGTCAACTTTGAATGTTACAAAAGGAAATGATCACTCAACAAGTTGATCTAAACATTTTAGACATTGCTGCTCAGTTTTCTAAGTGCTGTATAACTTTGCTGAAAAATGCTGAGGAAGCTGAAACTGAGTTATAAAACCTGAAATAAGCTGAATACTAGCAAAAACTTAAAAGGAGCAAAATGTTAGCCTTAACATTTTGCATTCAAAAGATCAAAATGTATTAAGATGCTATAGCTTCACGTTAAAAGTAGCTAAAGTAGTTAGATTAAAAATAGTGAAAAGACAATAAAAGTTTACTAAAAACAGTAAAAGGCTAGCTAAAAGTAGCAAAAGGCTAGTTAGATGCCAAAGTCAATGTACAAGATTAAAGTGACAAAGCACTAAAAGAAGCACAATTCTAGCTAAAAGGACAAAATGTTAGCTTTAGCCAAAATACAAATATGCTGGCTAAGATTACCAAAAGAACAAAATTTATTAAAAATCTAGCTTCGTACTAAAAAAGCAAAAGTGTGGAGGGAAGCTAAAAATAGCAAAAGGCTAGGGATAGGGCAGCAAAGGTTTAGGCTAATAAAAATAGTGAAAGAGTAGCTAAAACTAGCAAAAGACTAGCTAGAAGCTAAACATAGCAAAGTCTAGTTTCAAGATTAAGGTAAAAAGAGCTAAAAGAATCAAAATTCTAGCTAAAGACCATAGTCACAAACACCAAAGGTCATGGCACACAATTCCTGATTGATCTGAACCTTTTGACACATAAAAAAAAACTGCACAAAGTAGACTGCAAAAAGTACAGCAAACACAAAAAAAGCTGGAAAACAGTAAAAAATTGAACGTGCGTGTGTTTTATGTTTGATGTGTTTTCTTTTTCTACTCATCAAAGGACTTTTTATTCTACGCGCCACGACTTCGCGTCAACAAGGGCATCCTGCAGCTGTGCATGGGCAACCATTCCCTGTACATCCGCCGCCGCAAGGCCGACACCATCGAGGTTCAGCAGATGAAGGCTCAGGCCAAACAAGAACGGCAGCAGAAGAAGCTGGAGAGGTAGGACGACCCAGCTGAAGCTGAGAAGTGGGATCTGAGCACACGATCTGGATGTTTATGTGTGTTTTATGTATGTGTGCGCGCGCGTGTGTGTGTACGCACGACAGAGATCAGCTAGACAGTGAGAAGAGGAGGAGAGAGGCCATCGAGAAGGAGAAGGAGCAGATGGAGAGAGAAAAGCAGGAGCTGATGGTGAAGCTTTACCAATTTGAAGAAACGACCAAGAGAGCAGAGAGAGGTGAAGCACCTCACATCATCGCATCCAATCAGTACAGTGTTAATTAAAAGGCTTGTAGCTGGGTGAAAAATAGATTCTAAAACACAGAATTGGAAACTGTGCCAGTTTTATTTTTATTTGATTTGGATTGGTGCAAAAAGACTACTGCCCTCTGCTGTTGATCTGCTGAAGAGACACTAAATAATCTACTGTATATCTGTGGAAGTTGATTCTCTGATGCTGCTCGTCAATTTTTAAATGATTAACTTTCTAAGTTGCTGCCAAGGACAAAGGGTTGAAATGTCTGTGTGTTAATTTGTTGTGTTAGCATAATATCTAATGAACCACTGGACAGAATTTGCTAAAACTCTCAGGAAGTAATCCCTGAATATACATTTATAACTGATTAACTTATGGAGGCAACCCATTTCAAGATGACTGCAACAGCAGGCACAAAAACAGCGCTAATTTAGGTCGTTTTACAGATACTAACCTTAAATTTTACATGGTAGTAGCTAGCTGATACGTGTTTTAAATGTTCCCAAATTGTAAAGAAAATTTTAAAAACTACATCAGTTTCTGATTTTTCTTTCATTAACCTTTTGGGTTTTATTTTCATTAACTCGAAGCAAACTTAGAGTGTTTGAAGACAAAACAAATGGTCAAAACACTGAGCTGATCAGAACACAAAGCTTCCCGCCCTGCGATGCTGCAGTGCCTAATAGATTTTCCCGTGTGCTGACTTGGGCCCGCAGAGCTTCAGGAGCAGCTGGAGCGGGCCATGAGGCTGGAGGAGGAGAGGAGGAGGGTGGAGCAGGAGGCGGCCCGGCTGGAGGCTGAGAGGATGGAGGCCATAATTGCCAAGGAGGAGCTGGCCAGGCAAGCTGAGGAGCAGATGAAGAGCCAGGAGCAGCTGGTGAGTGTACAGCGCACAAGTGAACAAGTCCTGATTAATTGTAAACACACATGAGCTGCTCGAGCAGCAGTTTTAACAATCTTCAGCGTATGAGTCACGATCAGAGAATTTATTGGAAAATGTCAAAAAAGAATTATGTCTCTGGACTAAAACAGCATTTAGACTTTTTATCGTTAAAGCTGTTGAACATGTTTGTCTTGTTTTTTGTYACACAGCTTTGATATAAAACATGCAAAATATACACCAAGACATATAGTTTCATCAGCAATGATGGGCTAACGAGGTGCCCCGACACCAGTTTTTCTCAAACCGAGTACAAACACTTCAATCTGAGTACTTGCCGATACTTAGTACCGCTTCTAAGTACTTACAGTGTTAGAACTTAAACATTACCCAATGACTTTAAAAACGCATTTGTTTTAGCTAGAACAAGGTGGTTCTCCTTTCTTATCGGCCTACAGCCCTTCTGACTGGATCTTATCAAAAATACAGCATAATAGATCCATACATCCATTTTCTTCTGCTTATCCGGGATCGGGTCGCGGGGGCAGCAGCCTAAGCAGAGAAACACAGACTTCCCTCTCCCCAGACACTTAAGCCAGCTCCTCTGGGGGAATCCCAAGGCATTCCCAGGCCAGCCGAGAAACATAGTCCCTCCAGCGTGTCCTGGTCTTTCTCTGGGTCTCCTCCCAGTGGGACGTGCCTGGAACACCTCACCAGGAAGGCGTCCAGGAGGCATCCTTACCAGATGCCTGAGCCACCTCAACTGGCTCCTCTCGACGTGGAGGAGCAGCGGCTCTACTCTGAGTCTCTCCCAGATGACCAAGCTTCTCACCCTATCTCTAAGGGAGAGCCCAGACACCCTGCAGAGGAAACTCATTTTGGCCGCTTGTATCTGCGATCTCGTTCATTCGGTCACTACCCAAAGTTGGTGACCATAGATGAGGGTAGGAACGTAGACTGACCAGTAAACTGAGAGCTTCGCCTTCTGGCTCAGCTCTCGCTTCACCACAACAGACCGGTACAGCGCCCGCATCACTGCAGACGCTGCACCAATCTGCCTGTCGATCTCCTGCTCCATTCTTCCCTCATTCGTGAACAAGACCTCGAGATACTTGGGGCAGGACTTCTTCCCCGACACAGAGGAGGCACTCATCCTTTTCTGGCTCAAGCCCATGGTCTCAGATTTGGAGGCACTGATCCTACTCCTGGCCTAGAAATTATGTCCAAAAAGAACAGAGTCTGTGACAAAGGGCAACCTTGGTGGAGTCTAATTCTCACTAGAAATGAGTCCGACTTACTTCCAGCAATGCAGACCAGGCTCTGACACTGGTTGTACTGGGACCTAACAGCCCGTATCAACGGGTCTGGTACCCCATACTCCCGGAGTACCCCCCACAGGAGTCCCCAAGGGACACGGTCGAATACCTTCTCTGAGTCCACAAAACACATGTAGACTGGTTGAGCGAACTCCCACGCACCCTCCCCTGCTGAGGGTGTAGAGCTGGTCCAGTGTTCCACGACCAGGACGAAAACCACACTGCTCTTCCTGAATCTGAGATTCAACTRTCCGATGGACYYTCGTCTCCAGGACCCCTGAATAGATGTTACCAGGCAGGCTCAGAAGTGTGATGCTCCTGTAGTTGGAACACACTCTGTGGTCCCCCTTTTTAAATCACCTGAGTGTCCAAGACATGTGGCCACGGATCAGATGAAACGACAACAAAATCGATCATCAAACTGCGGCCTAGGGTGTCCTGATGCCAAGAGCACATATGGACACSCTTATGCTTGAAGATGGTGTTCGTTATGGACAATCCATGACGAGCACAGAAGTCCAATAACAAAACACAACTCGGGTTCAGATTGGAGGGGTGATTTGGGTCCCAACCAAACCCCTCCAAACCACACCCCTCCAGGTCTTACTGTCATTGCCCAGGTGAACGTTGAAGTCCCCCAGCTAATGACTACAGCAAGATTCCAGCAAGGGAGTCCCCATTAGGAGCTCTCTAGCACCCACTCCAAGGTCTACAAAAGGTGGGTAATCTGAACTGCTGTTTGGCAGCAGTTGGATAGATACTACTGCAAAATAAATAAAACTAAGGTTTTTTTTTCAACTTGTATAACTTTCCCAAACATTGAAATGATCAACTTTTCACTTGAAATGTAAACTCTAACACATTCATAATCATCATTATTAATGTTTATTTCTAAAGCACTTTAAAAACAAAGGTGCTGTACAAGTACATCAGAACTAAAAGAAAAAAAATAGTGGTAATAATACAAACTCTAAGCAGAATACAAGGTTAACAGAATAAACAATGAAGTAAAAAATTAACAAAGGCTGCCCTTATGATCAGGCTCTCTGGAATTATATGCCTGTTTTAAATTATGAGTTTTTAAAAGAGACTTAAAACCATTTACAGATCCAGCGGACCTCACAGACAATGGGAGATTGTTAGACTTGTGACTGAAAAAGCTCCGTCTCTCCTGGTCACAGAGAACAACTAAAAGCTTTTGATCTATAGATCTTAGAGATCTACTCGGAATGTGTGATTGTAAAACCTCTGTAAGCTAAAGAGGTGCTAGACCATTTAGACATTTAAAACCTAAGAACAAAATCTTTAAAACAATTGTAAAAGTAACAGGCAGCCAGTGAAGGAAAGACAAAATCAGGGTGATGTTTTCATGTCATCTTGTCCCTGTTGGTAAACGGCCAGCTGAATTCTGAACCAGCTGTAGATGACGAACTACAGACTGGTCAATTCCACAATAGAGAGAGTGGCAGTAGTCCAGTCTAGAAGTGATAAAAGCATGAATAACCCTCTCAATGGCATTATGAGAAAGATAATCCTTGACTTTACTTATAAGCCTCAGATGATAAAAGCTAGACTGGACCACTGGGCTACATTCAATGGAGTATGAGTATTGATACTGGTATCAGTCCCCAGTATCTGGACATATTGTACAAGTATAAAGTACTTATAGAAATGCCTGTATTTGCATCAGGACAACACTAGTGTGCTGAGCTTTCATAGTGGTGTTCACAACTTTGCAAAATAAAAAAAAAAGTCCAATGTCGACTGGAATGTTCGGTCACAGTTAATGATTTTACACTGACGTCTTCATCTCCATCTTCACTCGTCCATGGTCGGTAGAGGCAACAAGTCCAGTAGAGAAACCGAGACATGTCTCTTCTCCAGCTTCTCCTAGGGGGTCCTAAGATATTCCCAGTCAACAGAAGATCCCTCCAGCATTCTCCGGGTCTCCAGGATCTCTTTCCAGTGGAACATGCCCTGAAAATCTCCAAAGGGAGGCCTGAACTACATGAACTGACTCCTTTTGATATGGAGGAGCAGCAGCTGTACTCCATACTCCCCCCAGATAGCTGAGCTCCTCACTTCACCTACAAGGCCCTAATTTCAGCCACTTGTTTCTGGAATTTTGTTCTTTGGTCATGATCCGAAACTCATGACCATCGGTGAGGGTTGGAACATAGACAGACCAGTAAATTGAGAGCTTTGCCTTTCGACTTGACTCCTTCTTTACCAAAACTGACTGAAGAGACGCCCTCATGTCTGAGAATGAGGTCTTTGATCCTTCTCATGCTGGACCCCTCCCTCGCAGTAACTTAAACTCCTCCATCTCTGATGGTCTAATTTTTTTTTCAAACTTTTTCTCCTACAACTTCTTGGTACAACGTACAGTACAGGCAAGACAAGTGTTTTCTCACTAGAACAGGACTTATTGGTTTTCTCTAAAATTCCCTGAGAATTCAAAAGGAACTAAAGCTTCCACAGACTTTGATTATTTTAAGTTCAAGTCTCTTCAGCTCTGGACGTGAAGGATTTTTTCCCCGTCTTTTAATTTGTCATTCCTCCTGTGTAACTTGGGAAAAACATAAAAATACCATCAGACTCTTGTGCTGATTTTGTTTGAAGAATACTTCAACCAAAAATGTTATTTTTTTCTTATAAAGTACACTGTATGACGTTTTGTGATTTTGTTTCCCCTGTCCTGTCTGTGTTTATTGGTGAGGTGACAACAGCATGTCCTGATGAGACTGTCGAGATAACCATGTACTCGTGGGTCTTAGTTTTGACCWGAACATATTTTGTGTCACTACCCTTCAGGCTGCAGAACTGGCCGAGTACACCACTAAGATCAGCATCCTGGAGGAGGCAAAGAAAGCAAAGGAAGAAGAAGCTGAGACATGGCACACCAAGGTTAGTTTCTAACGTCACATTAAAGATGAAGACAAGGAAGTTACCTTTAGACCAGATGATGGGCTTTGTTCTTCATTTTTCTGTCTTTAAGAGTCATATTCCAGAGTCACTTAACCATGATTAACAGATCCAGAAACAGCTTGACTTGTTCTTCAACTGCTCCTAAAATTCTAGCGTCGTGACTTTTAGGATTGTATCTTTGCTAAATGTAACCACGTCCTGGTTAACCCTAACATCCATGTTAATGTTTCTCTTCTTTCAGGCTATGGAAGTGGAGGAAAACCTGATAAAGACAAAAGAGGAGCTGCAGAGTGTGATGAGCCCCGCCAACTCGGCTCCCACAGCTGGGTCCTCCTCCTCCTCCTCCTCCTCCTCAGACAACGAAAGTGACCACGAGCACAGCGAAGAGAACAGCACCTACAGCGCCGAGCTGCAGACGCAGGGCATCGACCACCGCCAGGAGGAGGAGAGACTTACCGAGGCCGAGAAGAACGAGCGCCTGAAGAGACAGCTGATGGTGAGTTTCAGCAGAGGGAAGGAGGGGGGACAGGTCTCAGACAAAGTTTTCAGCTCATTCCAACTGAATTTTTTTTGGAACATTCGTTCTTTTTCTAAATATTTATTTAACTTAGAAAATGTTTAAAATATTTTGAAGTCTATTCAATTCCTTTATTGTTATTTGAAATCTACAGAGAACAGCATTTTAAGGTACTTTTAGATTTTAACTAGTCTTTAGCCTTTGTTAGCTTTGAGTTAGGCTTTTATTACAGCCTTTAAATATTGTTTTGCTACTTCTGGTAAGCATTTTACTTGTTCTAGATAGCATTTTGCTCCTTTTAAGTTTTAGGTGTTTTGTTAACATTGGATTTTAGTTAGCATTTTATCTTTTTTTGTACTTTTAGCTTTTAGATATCCATTACATTTTAATTAGTGTTTTACTACTTTAAACTTTAGGTTTTGCTACTTTAAACTCTTAGCTTACATTTTGGTTCTCTTTTCTTTTGGCTAGTATTTTCTCCTTTTAGCTAGTGTTCGGCTTCTTTTAGCTTTTTCAACTCAGTTTCAAGTTCTTCAGCAAATTCCCAATTAACAGCTCTTCATTAGACAAATTTTTGTCATATAAAATTTTTTTTAACAACCCATGTGCACAATTAAAGTTTATTACTTTGTTTTGTAGCAGTAATAAAACAAAAATGTTCCAGTTTTAACATTAAAATATGTTAAAACTGTATTTTTCGGAAAGTTTTTCTTTTATAAATTGTTGCCTCCCCATGATTTAAACACTAAACCTGCCTCGTTCACAGGACCTGAGCTCAGATCTGGCATACGCCCGAGATGACAGTAAGAAGACCCAGTATGACATGCTGCACGCTGAGAACGTCCGAGCTGGACGCGACAAGTACAAGACCCTGAAGCAGATCCGTCTGGGCAACACCAAGCAGAGAATCGATGAGTTTGAGGCTTTGTAGGAACCAATAAAAGACCTGAAGACATCTGTCCCAATACCCTGATAAGGATCTGTTCAGCATGGTAACAGGCAGATGTTGAAGAACTGAAGACAGTGCCTCTGTGCATTTGGTTGGTTATATGTAAAACATTTCTTGTGTTTATTTTCATTCAAATGTAATTCTGGATGACGATGTGTTTGTCAGTCTGATAACCAGCTGTAACGTCCAAATGAAGCTGGCATGAGGACAGAACAGGAAACATCTGTGGTGTTAAAAGTTGTCATTTTGATTAGCAGTTTTATTGTGACATCAAACAGAAGTGACTCCATTTAGATTTATTTAATAAAAACCCATCGTGCTGCAAACTGCCGATTCTTTGACTTCGTTGTGTTTTGTTGGACTGACATTCTTAAAGCAAAACAAGAAGATTTTGGTGACACATCATGGAGCAGAAAAACCTTACTAAAATACTTAAGATCGTGTTTTAAAATGCTCCACACMCTCTAAAATTGAAATKTTGGWYTTACTTAACCATGTTATGTTACCTGGTTCCACTTAACTGAGTTGARTAAATTCAAAGCAACACACTCATGTTCTTTGGYTAAAAAACTGGTATATTGCTTTGAATTTACTCAACTCAGTTACAGTAAGTGGAACCAGATAACATAACATGGTTAAGTAAATCCAACATTTCATTTTTTACAGTGCATGCCTGGAGAATTGTCACATTTGTCATTGTCACATTTAATGGATGCAGCTGATGTTTCATCCAGCATTTTTTTTAAGAACAGAAAATGTCTCTTCTACTAATAAAACTACTCATCCATTTTGGTGAAGAGTTGTTCTTGAAAATCCATCCACAACCTTCTGCTTGTTACGGAGTCAGAACAAGGGAAGCGCAGACTTGTTTTTCCTCAGCCACTTCTTCCAAGTCCTCTGGGAGGACTCTGAGGTGGCCAGCCTTGATAGTCTCTCCAGTGTGTCCTGGGTCTTTCCTGGGTTCTCCGACGAGTCAAGCATGCTCTGAAAACCTGAGGCGTCAGGGGGAATCTATACCAGATGCTCGAACCACCTCAACTGGCTCCTCTGGATGTGGAGGAGCAGCAGCTCTACTCTGAGTCTCTCCTAGATAAATGAACTTCTCACCGTCTCTATCCAGCTACCCTGCGGAAAAAACTTGTTTTGAACACCTGTAACCACGAACTTGTTTGTTTGGTCACTACCTAAAGTTGGTGGCCGTAGGTGAGGGTATAGGAGAGTGGACGGTAAACAGAGAGCTTTGCCTTACAGCTCAGCTCCCTCTTCACCACAACAGACCGGTACAGGATTTACAAAACTGTGGAAGCTGCACCGATCCATCTCCCGCTCCATTCTTTCCTCACTTGTGAACAAAACCCTGAGATATTTAAAATCCTCCAATTGAGGCAGAACCTCCTCCTCCAACCTGGAGAGAGCAATCCACACTTTCTGAATCTTAACTGAATCTGTGGCAGGGAAAATGAAGTACCCAAAAAGCAATCCTTTAATAACTGTTGTTTTATGTTGTTTGTGTAACTCATATGCACAGACCCATTGAAACATGATGCCACCCACAATAAATTTTAAATCTAGATCCACAAGAGTGCCTAGAGAAAAACAAGATGTTTCATTGTTTTAAGTGGCAGCTGTCCTAAAATATTGTACAGAATAGTGAGTTGCTTTTTTTTTTCACTGTAAGTGGAAAATGTCATTTCAGGTAGTTTTGCGTCACTGTAGTGCTGCAGCAGGAAGTGGTTTGTTTCTGACAGAAGGTGCACATGCTCACTGTGAAGATGATGTGCCTGATAAATATTTGCACTATAAAACAGTGGTTATCATCAGGTTACAACTTGTGGAGTCAGTAAACAGAGACGGTTTGAACATCTGCTACATGTAAATATTCTTCTTAAMTAAAGACAGTCTTCCTCTAAAGAATGCACATCACTCTCCACCTCTCAGATTAGGGTTTGAAACTGAGCTCATCTTGAGAAGATACTGAGCTTTGGTCAAATCTTCAAAATTTCATGTAATGTTGCAAATTCTCATATCTGTGAGTTGACTGGAAACCATTGGAAACTGGATTGACTCCAACAGTTAATCATTTGTATGTACTTCCAATGACTGCATTCTGAGAGTTTCATTAAAACCCATCCTGTGCTTTTATGATATAATTTGCTAACAGATGGACAAACTTGATTACAACAGCTTATGGCAACAGATAAAGTTTTAAGAACAGATCTTGCATGATCATTAGAGGTCAGACTGTAAGTTGGGGATGACTCTCACCTACAACCAAAACAAACTTTAGCTTAATATTTGCTAAATTAACTGAGTTATAGCCATTTTTGTGTTTGCTAAATACGCTTAGCTGTTGAGGCTATCTTGAATTGGACTGACTTCAAAATATATTCATCTGCAAATGTGCATCCAAGCGTTACTTTCTAAAAAATTCATTAAATACGTCCATTGGTTTATGAGATATTTTGCTAACAGGCAGACAGACTTTACAGCAGACAAAGTTTTGAGGACTAATCTTGCTCTATCAGTAAGAACTTAGACTATTAGTTGAGAATGACTCTCAGCTACCATCAAAACAAAGTTTATCTTTTTGTCTGTAAAATTAATAGAATTAGAGCCATCTTTGTGTTTGCTATAGTTGCTTTGCTGTTGTGGCCATCTTTAATCAAAATCACCCAAGAGGTTATTCAGTTGTAGAGGTCCATCCAATCATTACTTCCGGAGAGTTTCGTTGAAATCTGTTCATTGGTTCAAGAGATATTTTGCTAACAGACAGATCTACAACAGTAACAGGCAAAGATTTAATTCCAGATGTCGATCAGTAAGAGGTCAGACTGCAAGTTGAGGATGACTCTCAGTTACTACCAATACAAACTTTAGCTTGACATTTGCTAAATTAATTGAGTTAGAGCCATTTTTGTGTTTGCTGTCGCTTAGCTGGTGTAGCCATTTTGAGTTGGATTGACTCCAAAAGTTATTCAGGTTTAGATAGTGTCCAATCATTTTTTTCCTGAACGTTTCATCAAAATCCGTTCATTGGTTCAATAGATATTTTGCTAACAGGAAGTACAGACGCGCGTAATGGCCCTTTGATTTCCCGGCGGTCGACAAACATCCATCGCGCACTAATTTATCTCCAATTAAACAAAAATAGTTCGCTTTCAGGGAGGAAGTTTTGGGTGATTTCGATGAGAAAAATCCGGAAAGAGCGCGTGAATTAAAGGAGCCGCTCCTCCAACGAGCCTCCTCCAAACTCCGTGGGATTGCCCCTGCGCGTCTTCTCWGCGGACTCTAAATATAAACCGGTGACAAATAGTCCAAATAGCCCACAGCAGCAGCCCAACTGTGATGTGGGGGTGGCGCGCCTCCATCTCCAAAAGTCTCCTCAGTTGGATCCGGAGTGCGTCAGGAGAAGGTCGCAGAGCGCCTCGGCTGTTCTCCCCCACTCCACCCTCCCTCCGCTCCTCTCCGCTGTCCTCTGGGTTACCATGAAGAGACAAAACGCCAGGACCCTCGCCCTCATCGTCAGCATCCTCACCTACCTGGTGGTCGGAGCGGCCGTCTTCCAGACCCTGGAGTCCAAGCAGGAGAAGAGTCACAAGAGGAGGCTGGACGTCAGGAGGCACGAGCTCATGCGCAAATTCAACTTGACCAAAGCGAACTTCGAGGAGCTGGAGCTCGTGGTTTTACAGCTCAAACCTCACAAAGCCGGGGTCCAGTGGAGGTTCGCCGGCTCCTTCTACTTCGCCATCACTGTGATCACGACCATAGGTGAGCAGCGCGCGCTCCATTTACTGCAACGATCAAAACACTCGCTTTTTTTTCTTTGTCTAGTTTGCTTTCTGTGTTCAGAAAACAAAACATTTTTACATTATATTTTTATTTTTTTAAAAGAACTTGGATTTACTTTAAGTCAAATATGTGGCAGCTCATTCCTTAAGAGAGGAAAAGTGTTCATTTTGCATAAAAAATAAAGAAATTAATCAATTAGAAGTCAGGAATAATTATTGCTCTCCACTTTTCAAGTCACAATGTTGAAAAATGACCAAATTAAAGTATGACTAGCTACTACCACATCAAACTTTAACTCAATATCTGTAAAACTGACTGGATTATTGGCTCCAAAAGTTCATCAGCTGTAAATGTTACATCCAGTGATTATTTTCTATAAGTTTCATTAAAATTTGTCCTTTGGTTTATGAGATATTTTGCTAACAGATGCACCAACATGGGAACAAACTTCACACACATTTCACATTTGCCTTTAACCTTTAATAATTGTGTTATTTTTAATCAGGATACACTGTAAAAAATGAAATGTTGGATTTACTTAACCRTGTTATGTGACCTGGTTCCACTTAACTGAGTTGAGTAAATTCAAAGCAATATACCAGTTTTTTAACCAAAGAACATGAGTATGTTGTTTTGAATTTACTCAACTCAGTTAAGTGGAACCAGGTCACATAACATGGTTAAGTAAATCCAACATTTCATTTTTAGAGTGTATGTCAGTTAACCCCCACCAAGGTTGTTTTCTTCCACCGGCGTAATATCACTACAATTAGAAACATYTTGTCCAAAAATGGTGCAGAAAAACTGATCCATGCATTTATCATGTCTTGAMTGGATTACTGTAATTCTTTATTATCTGGGCGTCCAAAAAACTCTTTTAGAAGTTTTCAAATGATCCAAAATGCTGCTGGAGTTTTAATGAGAGTTGAAAGGAGATCATATTTCTCCAGTTTTAGCTTCTCTCCACTGGCTCCCTGTCAAATTCAGAATAGATTTTAAAATATTATCCTAACATACAAAGCTCTTAACAACCAAGCTCCATYATATATTAAACATCTTATTGTTCCGTATTTTCCTAACAGAGCACTTCACTCTCAGACTGCAGGTTTACTTGTGGTTCCTGGAGTTTCTAAAAGTAGAATGGGAGGCAGAGCTTTCAGTTATGAAGCTCCTCTCTTGTGGAACCAACTTCCAGTTTCTGTCCGTGAAGCTGACACTCTGTCTACGTTTGACTGAACTTAAGACTTTAGGCCTACTTTATGATAAATCCTATAGTTAGGCTTAGTTTTTCTGATTTATTCCTTGGTTCTGCTATAGGCTTAAACTGCTGGAGGACAAACTGACCACATTTCCTCACTCTGCTGCTGTCTTTAGTCTCTCTCCACATGTCGGTTGTTGTAATTACAGTATTTCTATTAATAAAATGCTTTCATTATCTTCCAATAGAAGCTACACCTGGACCAGTCCTTCTTTATTTGTCTCTTCCTGTTATCCCCAAACCCAGCCGGTCGAGGCAGATGGCCGCCTGTCCTGAGCCTGGTTCTGCTGGAGGTTTCTTCCTGTTAACAGGGAGTTTATCCTTCCCACTGTCACCGTATGCTGCTCAGGATGGGATACAGTGATGAAGTGAAGATTTGGCATAACCTGCTGGCTTCATTAGACATCTTTTATTAATTGGCATTTTATAATGTTTTCATACAGTGGCCTGGGATGACTAGTGTTGTATATTGGCGCTATGTAAATAAACAGAATTAATAAATTAATTGTATTTTGATGGTAGGTGATCACAGCATGAAGAGTCAGATATTCTGCCTTTAGTTCTCCTGAAGCAGTGCCAGTCATTACAGCTAAACTCACAGAACTTATCCACTCATTTACATAGATTATTATTATT
>NW_013952583.1:890141-895138 GCF_001266775.1 Austrofundulus limnaeus | reverse complement strand
CATATTAAGACACAGGCTGCAGTCTAAACTCTTACAAATTCTGAGAAGTTACTTGTAGGTTGTTCGCAGCTCCAGATGCAAAATATTGGATTTGTGCTCTTTTTATTTTTTTTATTATTGTGCTGAAAAATCGATTTAAGCTGTACCTAACATATGCCAGTGAGAGTTTAATTTATGATTCCTTGTTTAATCTTTAAGCCAGCAGTTCCTAAATGTTTTAGCAACCTTCTGTCCGTCTGTCCATTTTCTTCCGCTTCTCTGGGATCGGGTCGCGGGGGCAGCAGCCTAAGCAGAGAGACCCAGACTTCACTCTCTCCAACCACTTCTTCCAGCTCCTCTGGGGGAATCCCAAGGCGTTCCCAGGCCAGCCGAGAAACATAGTCCCTCCAGCGTGTCCTGGGTCTTCCTCTGGGTCTCCTCCCAGTGGGACGTGCCCGAAACACCTCACCAAGGAGGCGTCCAGGAGGCATCCTGACCAGATGCCCRAGCCACCKCAACTGTTTGAGCAACCAGCCCACAAAATAAAAGTGTCAAAAACCTGTGACCCCTTTGGCTAACATTACAATCAGACCAATAAGCATGTACAAACTAACAAAAAACATTAGACCAATTTAACATATTTAACACAAGACCCTAGAGTTAATGTTTTGTGGCCACATAATGAGGTCATGACCCCAATTAAAAAAACGCTCTAAATTTTATTTCTATCATTTTGACTTTATTCTTAAAACTTGAGGTAAAAAATTACCTCATCTTGCAACAATTTTCATTTTGTGGCACAATTTGTGCAATATGCCATCTTAGTATCTGTTCTTGGTCTGTTTGCTAAAGAGAGAAAATATGAATTTCACAAAAAAGATAAATATGTCTAAAAAAACGAGTTTTTGTGTAGTTGTAAAATGACCTTTCACATCTTGGGGAAGGTGTGGTTTTGGTTCAGGATGTGTCCTGATGTTTGGACCAACTCATGATAATTGAAGTAAATAATTTTGATGATTGCTGTGATAATCTCTGCTGATAAAGAGTGGAAGTTAAGGAAAAAAAGCCAGTATTTCACTGTGTTTTGGCAAAGGCCTTCAAAATGTTTCGTAACTTTTTGGGAGGTTCTTAGTTTCCTGTGTGAATCACACGTTTACAATCTTGTTTCCTACAGAGGTGTCAAGTAACTAAAATACTTTGTTACTTTACTTGAGTAGATATTTTGGGTATTTATACTTTTTCACCCTACTTCAGGGCTATTCAACTAAATTGCTCCGGTGACCACAGTTAATGCAGACCAATGGCACTGGGGTCGAACATCCAGCAATTAAAGTTGTTATGTAAATAAACTAAGTATTACAAAGATCTTTTACCTTTGAAATACTAAATTTTGCTGTATTTAATCATGAAAACTTACAGAAATCTATTTAATAAATGTAGTGATGATAAAAAATAAAAAAGAAACATATTTTCCTCTTATTTACCACAAAATATTTTGACATCTCTGACTTGCCAAATATTTAAACCAATTTTATTTTCACTTTTATAGTTTTATCTTCAACCGCTTGTAGTTTTAACTGTCTTGGATGTTTATAGAAATGGTTTATACCAGCTTGTAGCCAAGATTCTGACGTTTCTGTAGATACAGAAACGTCTTAGTCTACAACTAAAAGAACCTAGAGTAATTAAAGTAGAAAACCAGGGGTTTGGGCTTAAGAGATGAGTGAACCAATTGGTGGGCCGAACTTTGGTCATTCGGGCCGCCAATTGAATAGCACTGCCCTACTTTTTACTTCTACTCCATACATTTTAAAAATGCAAAAACTATTTTATTTCTATTTCAATTTGGCTTGTTTTCATTTGAGCTTTTCATCATTTAAAAAAAGGAAAATAAACCTATCCAGAGACATGGTAGCTACTGGATAGAGTGAAATTAGCTGTGGTTGGATGAGAAATATAAATTTATATCATTCTGACACCTGATTGGTTTGGATAATCCATCACACCTGTATGACACAAATCACATCACACTCCAGCAGGACACATCAGATGCATAATACGAGGTAGAGACACATGTAGTTGAAACAAGTAGCCTAGCACATTTTCCAACATTAACATTTGATTATATTTTATAGTCCTTAGTGCCTTTAGAAAAATGTTTTATTGGAGTGGTGGGGTTGTGCACTACAGACCTCTGTGGTGTAGCCTGAGCTTTTGCCCTTAATTACTGTTTCCCTTACATTACTTTGACTTTTATACTCCAAATAGTTTTAAAACAGTACTTTTATACTTTTACTTGAGTAAAAATCTGAGTTGATCTACTTCCAAAAAAGCATTTTTAACCTTAGTATCTATACATCTACTTAAAGGCCCTGTCACACTATGACGTTCTGTATAACTTATGCCTTGTAAAATGTTTGAAGACATCTACAGTGAAGATGGAATAAAAGAAAAACATCTGGAAGGCTCTTTTGTTGTAATGCTAACAAACTGACTGAATGTCTAACTTTTATCAGTAATTTAGTGAAATGTGAGAGAACATTGGGCCTCATGCAAAAACCGTTCGTACGCACAGATTTGTTCTTAAGTTGTGCGTACGAGTGATTTAGGAGAATTTGTGGCATTCACCAACGTTTTCGTTTTCTAAGATTTTTTTCAGATACGAACAAAATTTACGAGTGGTCCAGACCTGTCGTATATTTTACGAGCAGTCAGTCTGCTGTTATCCAGACGGGTTTTCTTCACTAATAACTTTATATTTAGTTGAAGATAATTTGAGTTGAAAATAAATCACACTCCATAATTATGTTGATAATAAGTTATTCTGCTTGAATTAGAGTTATAATTTTAAATGTAATAATTTAGACTAACAATATAAATTCTACGTCCAGCCGGCTTATATCCGCTATCAGGTGCGGGCGCAGCAGGAGACCCCGCTCTCCCCGGCGACACTTTCCAGCTCGTCCTGGGGGACTCTGAGACGTTCCCAGGCCAGAGGGGGTACACAATCCCTCCAGCGACTCCTGGATTTTCTCCAAAGTGCCAGACTTATTTTAAAAACATTTTAAAATGCTTATTTCAAACCCGCATCTGAGACCACCTGCGACGCGGGGGGGGGGTACGGTGCGCAGCGCTGTGTCTTCTGAATAAATGAAAATGTTTTAACACAGTTGTTTATACTTTTAGCAGCTCTTTTTATTCCACAGCTGACCTGCTAAAAATGACAGATTTTCTTTTCTGGATCTCTGACAGACGGACTTCAATCTCTGAACTCGTAAAGTTCTTTTTAATTTTCGCTGTCATTTTCATGAATGGACACTTCCTTGTATCTGAGGCAGGAAACATAGCCTTATATGGTGTTTTTGGGGTGGTAATTATGTAAATAACCTCTCCTCGTGCACGAGCAGCTGGATACGAACAGGTGGAATTTACGCAGCTCATTTACACACTTTTCCTGAAGATAGAAGAGTTTGTTGAATCTGACGTGACATGTTCGTACGAACCCTTCATACAAACAAAAGTAAGAGCAATTTAGGGTAAGAATACGAACATGTTCTTGCATGGGGCCCAATGAATCTGAAAAGTTTTGCCACCTGTGTCATCGTGTGCCCAGAGGTGTAAAACTGTGTGATCTACCTTCCCTCAGGTTACGGCCACGCAGCGCCCAGCACGGACTCAGGGAAAGTCTTCTGCATGTTCTACGCCCTCCTCGGGATACCGCTGACCCTGGTCATGTTCCAGAGCCTGGGCGAGCGCATCAACACGCTCGTCCGATACCTACTGCACCAAGCCAAGAAGTGCCTGGGGCTGCGTCAGACCGAGGTCTCCATGGCCAACATGGTGACGGTGGGCTTCTTCTCCTGCCTGAGCACCCTGTGTGTGGGGGCGTTGTTGTTCTCCCACTGCGAGGGATGGAGCTTCCTTCACGCCTTCTACTACTGCTTCATCACGCTCACCACCATCGGCTTTGGCGATTACGTGGCCCTGCAGAAGGACGAYTCGCTGCAGAACGACCCGCGGTACGTGGCGTTCTGCTTCGTTTACATCCTCATGGGCCTGACGGTGATCGGCGCCTTCCTCAACCTGGTAGTGCTACGTTTCCTGACCATGAACATGGAGGACGAGCGACGCGACGCCAAGCAGAAGGCCTTGATGTCCATTGGCAAGCCCAGAGCGGAGGCGTCCCGCCTGTTGCCGCTCTCAGCCTCGGCCTCGTCCACACCTGTAGCAGACTCGGCCCCAAAGGCGAAAGATTTAAAAGGCGTCTACACCGAGGTGCTGCATTTTCAAACTATATGCTCATGCTTGTGGTACAGGAGCAAAGAGAAGCTGCAGGGCTCCATACCCACCATGATCCCTCAGGAGCTGCCATTTTCCGATGCCTACTTACAGCAGAACAGTGAGTGTCCTCACTACATGGAGCCCGGATCAACAGGCTGCGTGTGCAGTCCACGTCAATGCACGAGCATAAGCTCCATAACAACAGGCCTACACATATTCTCCCCGTTCAGGGTGTTTAAGAGACGCAGCTCTGTCTAGCCTCTCGCTGCGACAGCTTTTACTCTGAAAACCGCCGAGAGGGGAAACAGATACTCCCGAGTCCTCATAACAAAGACTGAACTGCAAAAGTAAATATTTGTGGTGCTATAATCCYAGTATTCCAACAGTATCGTGTGCGAAAAAGAAAGGAAGAAAAAAAAAAGAAGCACTTTCAGAAGTGTAAACAGCAAAGTCTTTCTCAAATATGTAATGGAGACAGAACAGCCTGCAGTGTTTTCGTTGGAGGCTTTCTGTGGGTTTAGAGGCGTCAGGTGGGCCTTTTGGAAGTCATGTGGGTCGCTGCACATGAACACAGTGCGGTGCATACGGTGTACCKTGTACACAATATGAAGGGAGAAGCTGAGCAGGTGGACTCTGAGCAGTGACTCAGGAAAACAGGACTTCACTTAAAGGGATCCCTGATTAGTTGTAACATTAGACTTTATTTAATAAACATATATTTTAACTGTAAAATAAAG
>NW_013952583.1:884846-888349 GCF_001266775.1 Austrofundulus limnaeus | reverse complement strand
GAAGAATTGAGGCAGTTCTGAAGGCAAAAGGGGGTCCAACCCGTTACTAGCGTGGTGTACCTAATAAAGTGGCCGGTGAGTGTATATATATGATGTATGTATGATGATGTAAAGAAGACTTGGACTTAAGTTGCATGATGTTCCATTAACAACCAGCTTCTGCTGCACGTCCTCCACAGCTCTGCAGCAGAACACGTCCACTCAAGTGTGTCTCCCTAAATATGTTTCCCCACCAAAGGGTGCACCACAAAGGCTGAAAATCCAGAATTCAGTAGTGGTGTCTCGTTATAGGATGATTAGATTTTTTTTAATGCTATTTAAGCTCAAAAAATGATGTTTTATACATGAACAAATACAGTAGTTTGAACTCTGGCTCTTCCTCATCTCTATGTTAATGACTCAAAATAATCTAAAGAAGYATAACATTCTGCTCTACAGTCTGTATTGTTAGCCACTGTATCAACGCTCTGTTTACATGCAGACGTTCCCCTTTGACATCACTTCCTGTTGCTTTACATGCAAATATCTCAACAACTGTTCATCTCAGCGCAGTGAATTTTATTTTGCWAAATGTTATCAGTGTTATCTCTACAAAAAACTTGATGTGACAGGCATTTTAAATAATTAAACAGGAATTTACATTCAGAAGTCACAAAAAACAATTAGCCTGCTTTTATCCAAGGGTAAAACAAGTTTATTGGGCTCATTAAATACTGTAGTGTGTTTTATTCTTTGCTGGTTTGGCTGCAGTGGATCAGTGGTCTTGTAACCCTGAGATTTGAGTCCAGATTGCATCAGGAAGGACAAGCAGAGTAAAAACAAATGTAAAAGACTTTCACATGCATAACTATGGCTAGTACCCCTTGAGAAGGGAGCAGGTGAAAGAAAAACACCATTTGYTTATTTGTCACAAGCAAAAAGTCAGTTTCCACCCCATATAAGATGTTTACACAAAAAGACAAAAATGATATAAGACATTAAAGGTTTWGCATTCCTTGAAGAAATGCATATTGCTCCCTTTCATGTCAGAGTTTCAAACTGAAATAATCTCGTACCGAAAAGAGGCAGAGTTATAGCCTACATGTTTGGTCAAACCTCATAAATGGCTTYATGCACCAACTCAATGTGTGTAAGTGCTCATGAGCGTATAGAGAGGACTATGAGCTACTTCCACACAACTTTTAGCCTCAACATCTGTAAAACTGAATTAAAACTATTATGTCTGTATTAATGTCAGTTTGCTGTGGCGGCCRTCTTACATTGGAGTTAATGAGTTGTAGATGTCCATACTTTCTGAAAGTTTAAATAAAATCWGTTTATGAGTGAGATATTTTGAGAGTATATTTTGAGAGCGTTACCACCAACGCTTAAAAAAATACTGCACCATGTGCTTGATGTACTGTGTGTTTTAAGGATGGTGCTCAGGTACTACCACACCAAATTGGGTGAGTCATCTTTTGGKGATTGCGAAAATCCCTCCAGTCCATGAGATGTTTTGTTGACATTTGGAGTCTACTGCAATAGTTAATGACATAATTATAAGAATAGATTTTGCACTATCAGTTAGCACCTTAAGTWTTTGTTGSGGATGAMTCTCAGCTACTACCRCACCAAATTTGAAGTCCATATCTGTAAAATTAGCTGACTTGTGGCCATTTTGTGTTTACTAAGGTCGCTTAGCTGTGGTGGCCATCTTGAATTGCTTCTGAAAGTTTATCAGCTGTAAATTCAATGATAACTTTCCTAGAGTTTCTTATAAATCAGTCTAGTGGTTAATGAGATATTTTGCTAACAAACAAAAACACCATCGTTCCACCTTCACATTCAGATTTTGATTAAACCAAAAAAATCCCAGCAGCTGCCACACATGGCATGAAAATACAAAAGTCATAACATTTAAACAATTCAGAAATGAAATTTAAAACGTTGTGCAAATTGCATCAGGACCAAACAGATGCAAACTGTTTTAGCTGCAGTTTGGAGTGACAGGTGGGAGGGGTTGTTACCACGCTGCTACAATGGATAATTAGCGGCTTGTCAATCAGACAACGAAGCCTCAATAGGCTGAGCCTGGATGATTGATGGAAAATAAAWGTAAAAAGTACTTTCAGTTAATATTTTACTAAGCCTGAGTAGATTTAAATGCTTGTAGTAGGATTTTTCTGAAGGTGGCACAACGGAATCCCACGGAACCACGATTTTAAAATCTGACAGTGAGGAATTTGATCAGTTTGAGCAATTTAGGAAAGTAAGTGTGTCTGAAAAAAAGGTGGAGTCAGCCACTCATTATTGCCCAAAGGCAGTAAGGTTCTTGCTTGTATGTGTGTGTTTGCACAGATTTTAGAGAAAAGAATCAGACAGTAATTAATGAATGTACTTCTACTATTGATTAAGTTTTACAACCAGTCTGATTCTACGGCTAAAACATGGTCAGTTTTACAGTTGTTGAGCTAAAGTTTATGTGGAAGTAGCTGAAAGTCATCCTCAACACAAACGTTGAGCACCAACACATTAAGCAAGATTTTAAAATATTGCATGAGATTGCACAGAACATTGTTGTCAATGTTTGASTTCATTTCCCAACACAAAAAGATCTTAGAGAAGTCTGGCAAAAATAAAGGTGGTGGGTGATAATAATTGCCTCAAGGACTGATAGACTTTTAATATTTGTGCTGTTTTTGTGTCAGCTGTGTTCAGCTCAGGGGCCTACAGTTCACACAGTTTGAACTTGTTCTGGTCTCCAAGTGAGACGTTGTCTAGAATTTCCTCACACAGTTTTTCCTCCAAACAGGTTTCTTTTCTCTTTCTTGTTCTTTGCTCATGATTTGACTCAAAGGTCATTGTTGTGTTTTTGTTTGTTTTGGTGTCATCTTTATTAAATAGTAGTTTTATTGTTCCACGGTGCTGTCTGTGTTCACGGACCACACGGCAGAGCTTTGCAGATTTATGGCAGCATTTRTATCAAACAGATGTTGTGGTTCAAGCAGACCAGGGCGCAGGAAGTTCACTTTAGACCAGGGGTCTGCAACCTGTAGCTCTGTGTCCTCGTAGATCCTTCTGCAGCTGCACACTGAAGCTTCCCCAAAACCAACAAAACAATGAAGCAAATTTTAATTTCTAACCACAATAGAAAAACAACACAAGTGATGTCAACACCAAGAACAGCCTGCCTTTGATAATAATCTAATCAAATTTCAAGTAAATTATCACAGCAA
The DNA here is from genome assembly GCF_001266775.1 of Austrofundulus limnaeus. NCBI lineage: Eukaryota > Metazoa > Chordata > Actinopteri > Cyprinodontiformes > Rivulidae > Austrofundulus > Austrofundulus limnaeus. The sequence goes on along the minus strand of NW_013952583.1, from coordinate 885,134 downwards.
AAACAGGAGTGTTAAAATTTCAGTGTTAAACTTTTGGGTGTTGATTTAACACCCCCTAGTGTTATTTGAACACTTTCTGAGTACACTCACCCCCAGTGTTGGTGTCAATTCACAGTGTTGATTTCTTCAGTGTTGTCTCAACACTGGACAGCGTTAAATAAGCTCCACCCACAGTTAAGTCTTATATGTATAACACTCAACAGTGTTGCTATATGACACCACACAGTGTTGAAAGAAGTTTTCAGAAAAGCCCCGCCCTCTTCCACCTCATGTCAGACAGACCAGCAT
>NW_013952583.1:881906-883907 GCF_001266775.1 Austrofundulus limnaeus | reverse complement strand
TATAACATTTACTGAGATGTGGTTTATTATAATTGTTTTTCTTTATTTTCAGCTTTGGGCAGATTTAATTTACTAGGGAAAAGGAGCAGGAATTGCTCTTATAATTAAAAAGGTTGTAGACCCCCTGGTCTCAAATCAACATCTGCATCAATGGAACCAACGGAAAGTTCAGATTTAARCCTCCAACCAATGTTTTTTATATTGTTTCTGAAACTGACCTGTCAAATGTCATGGGTTATTTGTTTAGTGTCTACAGTGGCAGTTAAAAAAATAATGTCAAATATTAGCACAGAAAACTTTAAAATCGAACCAAAAACCTGAACTGATTGTACAATCTACGCCTCAGTCAGCTCATATGGTTTGAGCAGGTGTTTTCCAATCACAGTAGATATTTCAGACAAACCAACAGCAGCAGGTTTGCACCTTTTTTTTTTTTTTTTTTTTTTGAAGAGTCATTCTGGAAAATGTTGGAACTCATCACCTAAAGCAGAATGTGAGTCATAAGGGGGCGCTGATAAACGAACAGTAACTTTTTATTTCTGTATTCTGAAATAAACTGGCCGTCAGTGATATCATTATGAGTTTGTGGGTGTATTTTTTGTCTATTTTTGTTTAACTTTGTGGCATTTATTGTTTGCCTTGTGGGGCGTATTCACCCACAAGAGCAGGTAAAATTCAGTGTGTAAATATATTTTACTTGGTGTCTTCAAAACCAGATTTCATGTATTAAAACTGACCAGTTGTGGTGGAATGAAGTGTTCATTCAAATGATTGACTTTTGGAATTGCATCAATACTTAATAAAATTTGACAGCAGAGATTCATCCCCAACACATCAAGAGCTAACAAATCACACAAGACCTTGCTGTATTGTGAGCCTAAACATAATGTTCTCTCCACTGGCCAAAAGGGCGACAACTCAGTTCTCAACATAAGATAATGTTAAACTTTGTCATTAAAACTGGTGGGTGAAACGCATTCCTTTAAATAACGCTTAAGCTTTTTATTTAATCTCCACCTGCCTGACRACTGAAACCCTTTAAGTCATGAAACAGGAAAACAATCCAAAACACACAGAATGGCTAAAGATAAGAAAAATATTAAATTGTAAGACCCAGTAAAATTCCTCACCTTAACCTGATGACCAGGTGGCTTATGTCTCCCAGTGCACGTGTGGGTTTTCTCCAGGTACTCCAGTTTCCTCCCACAGACTAGAAACATGCTTGTTAGGTTACACTCAAAAAAACAGACGTGTTGAATTTACTTACCCAAGTTGAAGGAAATTTTGTGACCGATTTGAATGTCAGAGCCAGTCTTGTACTTTACACTTTCTGATCATTGCAGCCCTGTGGTTTAAACAGAGAATGAGGGTTGGAGTGTCTTATCAAATGAGGCCTTTCTGTTTACATAAAAAAGCTGATTATGTTCTGACGTCTGACGTGGAAGGTACCCCGTCCAGGGTGAGTGACCAGGAAGTCAGACATACATTAAGAGGTTCATTCATCATCATTATTCTGTTTGTTTATTGAGTTTGCAGTCTCCTTTACATCGGCCTGGGACAGCCTCTGGAGAGGAGTTGTTTTTCCTTTTCTGAAAAGGCTCAAGTTTTTTTTTTCTCTGAGGCCTGCTGCTGCTGACTGATGTTGGCCTGATTGGAGTCTGAGACGAGAATAAAGTTTTTAGAAGAGAATAAACTGGTTTTCTGCTCTATTATTCAGACTTCCATTTATTGATCACAAATTTCATTACAAAATTATGTCGACTGAGTTTAGTAACTGTAAAGCAGTTTTCAAATTTACTTTTAAAATAAATGCTTTAAAAAGGAAATTATTTTTCTAAAGCCTTTTTTTAAGCTAGCCTGGCTCTGTTTGAAGGCATCATTGATTTGAAATGCTTTTAAACTAAAAATCGAGCCGTTCCCAGCTCTGGCTGTTATTTTTAATGGTGTTATTTTATTATTCTCCCCTTTTTTATTTCACTAGTTTTATTATATACTATGTGT
>NW_013952583.1:873690-881797 GCF_001266775.1 Austrofundulus limnaeus | reverse complement strand
GAGTAAATCCAACATATATGTTTTATAGTGTATGTGTCAGAGTGTGAGTGGTTGTTTACAGCGCTGTGATGGATTTGCATTAAGCCAGGGTGAACCCCGCCTCTCACAAAGTGACTGCTGGACCTGGACACCAGTGACCCCTGCGACCCGGACAGGAAAATCAGGTGAAGATGATGGATGGATAAACMTTTGTGAGCAAACAACAGTTTCCAGGGGATCATTACATCCATTTACTGTTCCTGATGGTGGTTTACAAGTTGTTGAATCACATAAGGAATATAGTTTTATTTTATTTTCTGTTTAGCGTGCAACATGTCCTTACAGGAGAAGATGATGTTTGAACTGAATACAGTATATCTTCAGCCATGACTGTACACTGTATTCATACAGTTTTAGCATTTTCATGCTGTTTGTCAACATGTGCTGGGAGAGAAAATCTTGCTGAATGTATAGAAACGACCATTAGGTCCAGATGGTTTCCCCCTGGGAATTCTGACAGGAATCCAGCTCTGGACAACCTACATACAGCAGGTTAGTCACAACCCAAAGTGTGGCATTGTATCATTATGTCATATCATGAAGCAGTATGTCTATGTGTTATATCCAACTCCTTATTACGTGGTGCAACAGACTGTGAGTGTAAAAATAACTGCAACACTTAAAGCAACAAATAGTATTCGGGTGTAGGTGTTCATAGYTGAGCTGTTACTAGAACGCCACTAAAATCAAACGTTAAACGTTTCGCATGTGAAAAGAAAGTACCAATTAATGTTTTTATAGTATTGAAATTAGTTTTTTTTTCTTCTGCATTTTTTTTTACAGTTGTGCAACTAGTTAGTACTTGAAATAAAGAAAAAAATAAAAATATTAACTTAAAAATGTAACCAACAAATTGTAGTTTACGACCAAAGTTCATCTAGGGTAGTAAGGGCATTTTCCCAGATATTTTTTCCTTACCAAACAAATTTGTGTAAACATTTTCTTAAACATATACCCACAGCAAAATTAGTTTGACCCAKTTCTGGCCCACACAGTGCGCTAACACTCAGCCCAGGAACCACAAAGTATGTTGGCTCTTTGGTGGCCCAGATGTGAAATTGCCAGAGGTGGTCCATGCGTGGGCCAGCACCAGGTGTGTCACTAGGTTTTAAGGACAATATATTTTTTAGATAGATTTTTTTTAGATAGATCTGTGAACACTAGCCTGGTAAAACCCAAACCCTTGTCCTTCACTTTGCTTCTTAGATGTAGGTTTAGGGTTTCCAGCAAAAAAAGTGTCTAAAACAGTTTAGTTTTCAGTGAGTTATGATTGATTAAACAGGCTGATACTTCATTTAGTAAACGACTTTTCCAAGATGGCAGCCCCACGGCTCGACAGCAGCATTAGAGGTCCGTCTATCTACTCTTTATGTTTATGGCTACTACCAGCAGTGATGATTAATACTTACTTTCTTGAAAAACTTTCGAATATCCACTTTTCACTGAGCATTCTCCTAGTCTGCTCACTGAGCCTTCATGCTGCACTCAGCTGGCTCTGTGTGTAAACTTGCTAGCATGCTGCTATTAAGGTTGCAGGAAAAATGTGAACTGAATTTCATGTGGTGGGGGAGTACTCTATATGAACAAGTGGAATGGATTGGATAACCACGCACCAAAGACGATACCTTACACTATAAATTAAAGGGAGACTGACAGATTTATGATCATATGTTTTAGTTAATAATGAAATATTAAGTGGTTATTTATTCTGACCATATCATATTGATTTTTTTGTAAAAATAAATAATAACAATAATATATTTTTACACCAAAATAATTTAGGGGGGCTTCAAAAATATTTTATGGGGGCTCCAGCCCCCCTAAAATAGGCCTAGTGATGCCACTGGCCAGCACCATATAAACCAAACCACANAATATCCACTTTTCACTGAGCATTCTCCTAGTCTGCTCACTGAGCCTTCATGCTGCACTCAGCTGGCTCTGTGTGTAAACTTGCTAGCATGCTGCTATTAAGGTTGCAGGAAAAATGTGAACTGAATTTCATGTGGTGGGGGAGTACTCTATATGAACAAGTGGAATGGATTGGATAACCACGCACCAAAGACGATACCTTACACTATAAATTAAAGGGAGACTGACAGATTTATGATCATATGTTTTAGTTAATAATGAAATATTAAGTGGTTATTTATTCTGACCATATCATATTGATTTTTTTGTAAAAATAAATAATAACAATAATATATTTTTACACCAAAATAATTTAGGGGGGCTTCAAAAATATTTTATGGGGGCTCCAGCCCCCCTAAAATAGGCCTAGTGATGCCACTGGCCAGCACCATATAAACCAAACCACARCCAGGCCAGTTGTGATAATCMATCTGAARAAAATGCCATCATTGCCACCAGACCTGGTCCAAATTTGACTGACAATCACTTGCCATGCCAGCAGTCAGCCAGTATTGCCAGCTTGACAGCCATCTGGATCACACCTGTCTGCTATGTGAGTAKTTTATCTGTTAGCAAAATATTTCATGAACTATACTGGAAATGACTGTGTTGTGCTCAGTTAGTTATAACAACTGTAAAGGAATAAAAAAAAGTATAGGCTCATATCTAAAAAAGCAATTTATTAACTTCCTCGCTGGAGTACTTTTCAGATTACGTATAAATTACATCATCAAAGTAAAATATCGGAGATTCTGATGACTTCTGGTTTTGGTGTGTCACCCCAGGACTAACACTGGGCCTCATCTGACCACCCCATTAAAAACATTTGGCAGTGTTCTCACTGTAAACCAACTTCACATTTCTTGTGCTTTGACAATCACTAATAAATAGAAAATGGACCACACTTATGCTTCATCACTTCAGAAATGASCRGACTATCCCTTTCAAGCAACTTCAAATGTAGTATCATAAAAATACCAAGAACTTTAGTATCTATCAGCCTAAACAAATCAAGACCAGAATTATCACATCAAAGTGTCAGTTGCTAAGGGCAATTAGGAACCGTAACTTGTTATCAAATTTGCTCACCACTGCAACCCTGAACCAGATTGTGAGAACTGGTCCTGTGCTGGTGAATCTGCCTCGAGCTATTAGACGTGGAGCACAGAGGATCAACAGAAGGAGTGTCCACTGGACAAATCCTTGTATTGACCCCCTGTTGCTTTAGCATCTGCTGTTTTCTACTTTGGCCACAGACCTGAGTATCTATGTCAAAGACAAAAATAGGTCCACAGAGAAGGTCAGCTATGACATCACACCACTCGGTAATAAATCGATGGGAAAAATCTCTAAAAGCATCAAAAGTTTGTTTCATGCATTGATGGCTTTTCTGCACTGAAGGAGGTTTATTAKTGTTATCACCCACGGCTGAAAGTAAGAGGTAATTGTGTAATTTTGCCCATGTCCTCATGTATGCATTAGTTTGTCTGGAGTGTTATTAAAMTATTTCATCAATCAGTAGATGGATTTCAGTTTAACTTGAATTAATTGATAGATGTACTGTACGTCGACARCTGATTAACTTTTCGTGTCAACCTTCTTTGAGATGGAACCAAATGAAACAYGAAAAATGACCAAAACGCAGACAGTTTTACAGAGACAGAGACAAAGGTTGGTGTCATCACTAACTTATCCTACGAGCACTAAATGTTCACTCAAGGTTTGTTTTAAAACTTTGCAATAAACTCTTGGAATCAACTCTGTTTTTGGGCAAATGTCTGACAAACCATTGAACGGATTTCCAAGAAACTCTTACCAAGTAATTTTTGGACATCTACAAATGAAACCTTAGAAGTCAGCATAATTCACTACCACAGTCAGTTGAGCTTAAAAACACAAAAATGTCTTTAACTTTGTTTAATTCTTATAATATTGTGCTAAAATAGCTATATTTGAGATTATTCCTAACACTCACTCGAAGAGCTACACATTAGGGCTGCTCAATATACGCATCACAGTTTTATCATCACGATAACATATTGCAAAATCTTGCATAAGCTGCAATAAATTGTTGGCTCAAATGTTTGCATTTATGTGTTTTGTCAGCACCAGTGTCATAAACAAGCCAATATCTTGGAGCCAAGATATCACATCAAATCAGTGGTCAGTGCAGAAAATGTTGGACAACTGCAGTGAGAGAATTTGTAGTTGGATTTAGGTTTGATAACTTTTATTTACAATTCTTTGATTCATTTTCAGATGTTTTTAATTATTCAGAAACAAAAACTGATGTTAGGGGTGATTTTCAGTATTTAGAGCATCAGAAAAGGGTTTATGGGGACAATGTTTTAAAGTCATTAAGTTTCTTGTTCCACTAATACTACTGTCTAGTTGCATATTTTTAAAGGCACAGTGTGTAGGATTTTGTCAATTCTTTTAGCCAAAATTGAGATAATCACTGATGACAATAATAAAAAAAACATGTCTAATCATTGCAGACAAAGACCTTGTTTTGTTATTTTTACCTTATAAAAAGCTGTTTATATCTCCATGGTCGAGGGTCACCACAACAGGCAGCCGCCATCTTGCACCACCATCTTGTCTATGAAGGCTCATGAAGGACAAACTGCGGTGGCAGCGTCAAAAAYGGTTTTAGKTGTAATACTATAAATGTAATATTTGTTGTCTGTCATTGTAGCTGGGATAATTTTACTTATTAAAGCTCATAATCTTACCACTTGAAACATCACTAGCCCTGAAGCTGCTGGTAGACATGGCGGTTGGAATTATCAAAGGTTTTTGACACCTGAGAGACACCGTAGCAACTCCTTTGTGTTTGGAAGCCGGGGGTGGGGGTGGGGGGAGGACCAGGGAGGATGATTCAACCACTCAACCACTAGATGTCGCTGAAAACAACAAATCCTACACACTGTGCCTTTAAAATAAAATTGTCATGTTGCAGCGGAAATGATGTATTAGTTTTTATTTAGTTACTTTTTGAGTAGAAAGACATAAACACTGCATACTTAAGTGTTTGTTCATTTATCTCAAGTCATCACAACATTTAGCACTGTTATCACACATCTCAGACTTTCCTTATAATGTGCAACCCTACTACYCGTCGCACAATATTGTTTAAAATGCTGGCATTAACTGTTGGAGTCAACTTTGTCTGGGTTAGCAAAATACTTTATGGACAGATTGGTATTTACCTAAAACAACATAGCCTATATTTACTCACACTCACAGGAATAAAGTGTGCAGTAACTGCAAGTTAATTTGAGAAAATAGTTTGGTGGTGTTTTGCTACATTTATAAGCAATGGTTTGTTGATGCAGGGTATAAGTATTATTTACAGAACAATTATCAGACTCTTTTATATCAATAGTTAGCTTTAGCACAGAATAAGCAACGATAAATGTCAGCCTCCGTGGCTCCATATTAATTATGCTGCATTCCAGTTGTATCAGAACTCGAAATTCTGAAGCTGGACTGACTTCAKTTCTGAGCTGAAAGTGTTCCAGTTTCAAATGCCGGAAAAGTTTCTATTATTTTTCTCTGCAACATTAACTCTCACAATAACAGTGCTCTAAGAGGCATTTTGAGTGTAGAAACAGCGTTAAAACATATATTTTAATTATCACTATAAAGCTCTACAAGTATGCCTGACAATGAAAAATAAACAACTCAGAACTGCTAAAATCATAAAAGTAAGGAGTTTCATGTGCGTGGCAGCCATGTTGAAATGATGGCGTAACGCAYGCTCAGGTATGGTGTGGTTGCGCTGACCTCTCGACTTGAAACTATGACCTCCGAGGACAGCTGGAATGCAGCATTACCACCCACTTTTAAATGACGTTACCACCTACTTTGCACTGATGATGCTGCTCACAGAGCAGGGACACAGTTGCACCTACACCCAAATAGAACCGATCCGACGAGAACCGAGTGGAGCCGCACTTAGCAGTAGAAAAACGTTTGTGGTTCTACCCACGTGACGTGGATGTGTATTTCCCTAGGTGATGATGTCACTCGTTCAAAATAAAAGGCTCTTCAAGATCCAGATTCTTTCAAAGATTCATTTATCCCATTCCTAGTCACACTGAAACACCTGCCCTCGCAATCTAAACAAAACCTGAAATTCAGTTCACAGTGACAGTTCAGCTGCTGAAACATAGCTTCAGCTCTTCAGCAGCATTCAGCAGTCACCCATATTTCTTGCATGTAATGCAATTTTTTTCTAGTTCTTAATATAATTTTTTTAATTTTAATTTTTACTTTTGGGTCTCTGTTTACTAATTTCTTTGATAAACACAGAGCCGGCTCTTGGCATAGGCGAACTAGATGATCGCTTAGAGCACCATCTGCTGGAGGGGGTGCCGAACTGCAGAAGAAAAAAAGTAATTATTTGTAATCCCTGGTTGTAACTCTGCTCAGCGCCCCTTTCAATTAGCTTTGTCTTAAAAAACTATAATGAAGTATTACAGGAAAAATAAACTACTCTACCCAAAAAACATCTCACCCCCAATGCAGCAATCACCCCCACCCTCTCTCTCATTTGATTGACGTTGCACTGACTCGTCCTGCTCCGACACTCTGATGAGGGAGGGGCAAGTAGTGCCTCTCAGGTAGCGGTTCGTGTTGACAAACTCAATAACAACAAGTCTGTATTTCGTTGTCCCATGTCAACCTCTTCGGACGTTTACCTGTATAAAAAGCCTCAAAAATACATAAATTTTGCAAAAAATCCATACAACTCGCACCCGGGGCGGAGGGGGGGTGGGGATTACCATAGTACCTTACACTGTCAAACTTGTTTTTAGGGGTTCAAATTGGGGTGGGTGGGACACAGTTCGGTGGGGGGAGGGGGTGCGCTTCAACTCACCCAGGGCACCAAAATGGCTAGAGCCAGCACTGGATAAACAACATATCTGGCACAAATGGAACCCCATATATTTGAGCATGTGCGCTGTCAATAACAGACAGTCAGTTTTAACAAGTTCGAGGTTCCTCTGCTCCAGCACACCTGTTTAAATGAATGTGATTAACAGGCTTCTGCAGAACGTGAAGAGGTAATTTTTAATCAGGTGTGTTTGGAGCAAGGAAAGAASTAAAACATGCAGGAKAGCGCCCWGTGCGGGTGGTGTKGCTGATGACCGAGTGTCCGTGAACGCCTCACTCTGACGCGTCTGTCCCTTTAATAAAAAGTTCAGCGTCCAAGAAAGTGTCCGAGGCTCCAACATGGATGTGAAGGAGCTGGCTGTGAACGCGTTGGCCCAGAATAAAAAAGCGGCCCTTCTGATCGGCGCAGCCGGAGCCGCACTTCTGGGATTTGGACTTGGATATAAATACATGCGGAAGCCAGAAAAAGCCGTCCGTGTGGGCGTCGTGTCGCAGCTCCTCATTCACCCTCTCAAGTCTGGGAAAGCGGTGTCTGTGTGTGTCGCAGAATGCCAGAAACTGGGGCTGAAGTCTGGAGAGTTGGAGGATCGGTGAGCAGTTTTTACAATTTAATTAGGTTTTTTTTGTTTTGTTTTGTTTTTTGTAAGTGATATCCGGAGTGAAACTGTCACCTGTGGCTGTTTCTGGTTCCAAAAATATATTTATATTAGATTCTTGTTTTATTTCGAAAAAATAAACAAAAATAAAATGCAAAAGTATCAGTGTTTATCTTATTTGCCATCCTGTCCTGCACTTTATTTTTTTCCCAGAAGTCAGCACGGCACACTCCACAGCTGAATYCTCATTTGACCTGAGAGGAGGTCTAAAAGGCTTCCCAATGCTGGGSTCGTGTCCTCTTTGTGGGTCACAACACTTCAACCTGGGGGTCGTGAAATGATCCCTCCAAACGTGAAAGCAACTTTTTTTAAATGATTCTCCACCAGCTTTCAGTTCCCTTTACCATCCTAACACGCTTTCCAGGAAAACAATGAGAGGCAGGGTAGGCTACCAGTGGTTCCCAAAGTTGGGGTTAGGACCCAAAGTGGGGTCCGGAAAAGATTTTCTAAATTAATTACGTTTGCCTTAGTTGCCTAAAATGTATAAATGTAGAATAATAAATATCGTTACAATGCCCATGTTTAGTTGACCTGATACAAATGTTTATCATCCAAAAATAATTGGGGGCACAGGTCTCTGCTACTGTTATTTTGTGGGT
>NW_013952583.1:870260-872053 GCF_001266775.1 Austrofundulus limnaeus | reverse complement strand
TAATATTTGGGGTCACAAGTTTTTGCCATGAATATTTTGTGGGTCAGAAGATAAAAAGTTTGGGAACCACTGGGCTACACTATGAGTCCTTTTTACAAAACATAAAAAAACAACAATAATCATACATAAAAAAGTAGTGCCAGTTAAAGCCACTCAAATTGTCATTATGTCCTTATTTACTTTTAATTTTTTGTAGTTCAGTCAAAAATATTTAGTCTTTTTTGGGGGGATCAGAAGCTAAAATATGGTAAGGAATCATTGGTCAAACATTAWTTTATCATTTTGTGCTTTAGTAAGCAAGCAAACAAACAAAAAACAGTGCACTCAGATGAGCCCTTTGGCCTGTGCAGAGACTTTGATCTGGTTGTAAAACAAATACCTCCAGATTAAAGTCCTGAAATTTTAAATTATCTGGATCACTTGTTTGCAATACTTAAATGCTTAATYCCTGGAAAAAAATAAACATACAAACTTTATATATGGATCTTAAAATAATAAGTGAAATGTTCTAAACTCACTTTTATGTGTAAAGTTGCTTTAGTTGAGGGTAATTCATTATTTGCTCTGGCACAAAGAAATAAATCKGACCTGCTTGGACTGCATCCAGAARCTGTTTCTGAACAAAGTCGTGTTTCAGAGGGATTTGCTCCTGATATATTTAGCTGCAACTCCAAAACAGATTAAACAACAAACCTACAAAATAATTTTTAAAAAATCACGACTTCATTTTAGATGCATTACTGTGTTAATGSTTAAATAACATTCTGCAGAACGGATCACTTCTCCACCAAACAAAAGGAAGGTGTAAGAAGAATGTGATGTTTCTGTGTGATGCTGTCGGTCCAGAGATGTTTGCTTTTTGTTGCATCTTTCAGAGGCCGGATGTAGGCAGGTCTTCTAAATGGTGCAGCAGACAATAAGCTGTATTTGTGTTGTGTCGTGGTTGCAGACACTGGTTGGTGGTGACTGAAGAAGGCAACATGGTGACAGCCAGGCAGGAGTCTCGTCTGGTGCTGGTGTCTCTGACCTTCGAGGGAGGTCGTGCTGTTCTGAATGGACCAGACATGGAGGAGCTGAAGTTCCCCATCAGTCAGCCCGACAACCCCGTTGTCAACTGCAGGTGTTTTAATTGTTCATATTCTTCAGATTTCTTGCATGAATTAAATGAGCTAAATGTTTTCTGACTTTATGCAATAAAATTTGAGAAACGCTGATCAAAACATGTTTAGTTGGGTGTTACGAGATGAAACGCCACAGAACATTCCTTCCTTCCTTCCTTATTTACTTACTTCTTTACTTATTTATTTACTTACTTACATACTTACTTCGGGTGAAATATTTGTAGCTGTTTGTATTTTCATCCAGGTTTTACTAAGCTGTTTTGATCCCCTGGTCATTCTTTAAAAAGTAGAAATCAGTGAAATAGAAGACGTTTAAAATGAAAGATGATAGAAAACATAAAAATTACATTTTATGTGAAAATTCTRTGCAAATTATTGAATGACTTCACCTGAATATGCTGGATGAATATAAGTACTGTTATTGGAATTGTACAATTTAAAACAAGCAGAAAACTATAGATAAAACAACACTACTAGCTAAAAGCTAAATGTAGTCAAATGTAGATTAAAGGCACAGTGTGTAGGATTTTGTCAATTCTTTTAGCCAAAATTGAGATAATCACTAATGACAATAATAAAAAACAATCATTGCAGACAAAGACCTTGTTTTATTATTTTTACCTTTATATAAAGCTGTTTATATCTCCATAGTCGCAGGTCGCCACTACAGGC
>NW_013952583.1:863478-869019 GCF_001266775.1 Austrofundulus limnaeus | reverse complement strand
GAACCTGCTGTAAAACAGCAATTATGCTGAGTCAGGCTTGATTTTTAGTAATCTTTTCTTGTTGAATCAACAAATCAAATCAAATCAAGTAGAATTTTTGGGTATCTGAAAGTGAGTAATTGTTTTTCAGCCTACTTTTTATTTTAAAAAGACAAGAAGTAGAAAATGGTTACTTTTATTTTGCTTGTTTTCATTCCATCTTGTTATTGTAAAAAATAAATTCTATCCATATAAATTGTGCCTCCTAGATAGAGTGAATTTAACTATGGCTGAATGAGAAGTATAAATATTTAAAATTCTGATACCGTATTAGGATTTGTTTGTACACAAACAAATCCTGTCACACTTCAGCAGGACATAATCATTAAAATAAAAGGACTGTACTTTAGAAGTATTTGTATTTCATGAATTATATTATTGCATTTGGCCCTCGGATAGATTTTTATTTTAAGGAAAAGGTTTGGGCAGCCTTGATATATGTATGTATATAAACTGAAACAGATAGACTAGTGCATCCTAAATTTAACATTATTTAGCAAAACTAAAACAAATACAAACATACAAAATGAGCATAAAAGCAATACAATAAAATAGGGATGCACAATAAATTGGCATTAATGTCAATATTAACGTCTGATATTAATTTCCTACTTTTTACTTTTGTGTTTCTGTTTGAGAGGGGAGATGGTTGATCAAGTGGTATCTGTTGGATCAGGATGGTGTTAGTGATGCTGCACAGCCAGGAGTAACTGAAGCAGAGAGTCATGTAGAGGTCTAAGTGCTTTTTTACGGAATTGAAAAAAAAAAGATCAAAGTGTGTTTGTGCGCATATCTTTATGAATAATTTGTGTGTTTGTGTAATATTGGTAAATATTGGTTATTGACCATAACAGCAATAATAATATTGGATATGGATATTGATTTAAATTTTCATATCGATTCATCACTACAATAAAACAATATAACTGATAAAACATTAAGWAATGCGTTTAGCTAAAAGCTTGTCTGAACAACAGTGTTTTAAGTAGCCTTACAGTAAATAATTAGTTTCAGCTACTACGTAACTAAACTTAGCTGAATGAGTTTTAATAGTTTTTGTGTTTATCTAAGGTCAATGTCAATTTTATTTATACAGCACATAAAAAAAAACAACAGAAGTTGGCCAAAGTGCTTCACAATTAAGCCAAATGAATAAAACAATTGAGCAACACATAAATATAGACAGTAAAATCAATTTAAAATACAGAAAAACATTAAAAACATCATTAAAAGAATCTCAAACTCTACCAGAATGAAAGGCCAGGGAGTAAAATTGAGTTTTAAGTAGAGATTTAAAAGCCTCAACAGTCTCAGCAGTCCGTATGCTAAGAGGTAAACCATTCCAGAGTTTTGGGGCAGAGACWGCAAAGGCCCGATCACCTCTAGACTTTAGCCTGGATCTAGGAACATCTAAGAGGAACTGGTTGAATGACCGAAGTGAAATGAACAGGAAGCCAATGGAGAGAAGCCAGAACCACGGATATGTGTTTGTATTTTTTAGTTCCTGTTAAAAGACGAGCTGCTGCGTTTTGGACAACTTATAATCGATGCAGAGAAGATTTATCTAAACCAACATACAAAGAATTACAATAATCCAAACACGATTGTAATGAGAGCATGAATCACTTCAGGTCACATAACTGTGGCAGTCAACTTGAACTGGATGCCTCCTAAAGTTAATCAGCTCTACATCCAATTATTCCTTTGASTTTCATTAAAATGCAACAGCTGGTTCATGAGATATTTAGCTAACACGACAAACACACACAGATGTTGGCAAAAACATCATTGCCCTTCTGCCTGCAGTRATGGGTAATAAAAATAAATCTGTTCTCCGGCAGTAATGTCTTTAAAAATAACATTCTCAAGTTTTTTTTTCTGTTTCCCCTCCTCCCGATATGGAAAAAAAAAGGACCATTTTACTTCTGACTAATAGCTCGCCCTTGTTGTGAACAGCATGGACTAAATTTATCTCCAACTGTTTTGCTTTTTCAGGATTCTTGGGAAGAGCTCCAGATCGGCAGCGTGAGGCTGCAGCGTGTGATGTCGTGTGGAAGGTAACGCCGCTGCTGCTTCACACCGTCGCTTCACTTAACAACACCAGGGAATCCAGATCAGCTGCTGGTGTTTAGGGTTCAGATTCCTGGAAGACAGAATTACCTGGTTTTACATGACTGAGCGTTAACTCACCTGTAATTATTAGTTTTATCTTGATTTCTTGCCAGATGTATTTTAACCACAGTTGACCCAGAGACGGGCACAATCACCAGGAAAGAACCTTTGGACACACTGAAAAGGTAACATTTCAACTGCAACAATAAGTAACCAGACCTGAATGATGACCTGCAGCATTAATTATCGCCCGCCTTTTACAAAAGCAACCTTTTATTTATTTATTTATTTTTTGTGTGTGTGTCTCTGTTAGCAAAATGTCTCACAACCCACAGGCTGAATCTTATTTAACTTGCCGGAAATAATCTTTTGGATGTTCGTCTACAGCTGTTTGAGTGAATTCACAGCTATTCAGCTTTCACCACCACAAAATTAGTTTTAACTGTGTCAGTTGTACAGATATTGATCTAAAGTGTGATGTGGTAGTATGAGATATTCACCACATCGATGCACATAATAATATAATTTTCCATATTGAAACAGACTTCTGGAGTAAACTGCTTGTAGAGCAAAATACTTTTAATTAATTCATTATAGCTAATTATTTTAATGGACGTTTCTAAACGTGAACACTAAAACACACAGAACTGCTTGTTTCTTGAACGTTTGACCTGTTGTTTGCTTTAATTAGTTCTTCTGCAAACCATGCCAGCTAAAACTCACAGCGCTTTGGCAGACTTTAGATTGTCCTTTTCTATTTCCCAAGAACAGATTATTTATATCTACAGACAGGTTTTATACAGCAGAGCATCCAAAAACAAACCAAACATTGGCTTTTTTTAAGGATAACCATAGATTCTCTAAAACGCTGCTTGTAGGAAGAGTTGACATCTGCAGCTCTGCCACAAGGTGTCACTAAACTCTACCTCTTTAACCCWCAGATCAGTAAAAATAATGTAATAAAGTGAGGATTTAAAGTTTGGAGGCTGAGACTGAGAGCAGTTTCTGTGAAGAACAAACACGTTTTAGATCCAACTGATGCAAGCACAGGTCAATTAATTGTTCAGTGGCTGAAGCTGATGTTTGGAAATCACAGCAACCAGTGGACAATTTATGAAGCCACTTTTTTGTTTGTTTTTGGCTCATAAATTTAACATTTTACTGTTGAAAATAAGTTAATCACGAATTCTTAAATGATTGGAAATTTTAGGTTGAGATGTTTAAAAATAAAAAAGCTGAACACTAGCTGGCAAAGAGATAAAAGTCTCACTTATCTAACTGAAAGCTAAATATAAAAAAGTTAGCTAAAAATAGAAAAAACTATCAAAAATGGCTAATATTTTAAAAAACATAGAAGTAGCAAAAGGGCTAGTTAAAACTTAAACGTAGCAGAAAGGTCTTCTTCGACAAAACGTCATCTGCATACAGTTTGAGTCCAACTCAAAGCAAATGATACATTAATGAGCAAATATTCTTTGAATGAATGCATATCGCTGCTTTTTATGTCAGAAGATCATCGTATGATGGAAAATGTCAAAGTTTTGGTGAAACCTTCAAAATGATATCATCCTGAGACGTCACGTTCAGAGTTTGGGCTGTGTACTTCTCCGCTCTCTGTAGAACTGACTGAGTTGTAGCCATTTTAGTGTTTGCTAATGTTGATTAGCTGTGGTGGCTCCATCAGTTGTGGAGGTACTTCAATGAATTGTTTCTTGTAAATTTCCTTAAATCAGTGCAACAGTTCATGAGATGTTTTCCTTACATAAAAGAGAAAAACACTGTTGCTTGCTTTGCATGTTGGTGGGCAGAAAAACAGTATGTGATGTTTTATTGCAGTATTTGTAAAATGAAATCTTCTAGGCACCTGCTTTCGCTCTGACTTCTTAAAGCAGTTTTTTTCCCCGTCTCATTCCTCCCAATGA
Organism: Austrofundulus limnaeus; assembly: GCF_001266775.1. NCBI lineage: Eukaryota > Metazoa > Chordata > Actinopteri > Cyprinodontiformes > Rivulidae > Austrofundulus > Austrofundulus limnaeus. The sequence goes on along the minus strand of NW_013952583.1, from coordinate 864,946 downwards.
AAACGTTCCTCCAGCTATCGACTGTGCAAACCATCTGAGAAGCACATCTACAAAGCGGCTCCGTTGTTTGGGCAGCTGCACACCGTGAAGAAGACGGGGATCCTGCATGTGGGAGACGAGGTTTACAAGATCACCCGCTGATGAGGAGGGGCGCAGATGAGAGGAAGTTTGGATCAAACTGAAGGGAGAAGGCACACTTCACTAATTCATACAAAATAACTACTTTTTAATACATGAATCAAAGATCAGAGCAAAGTGGAGCTACAGTTCAAACTAAACTGTTCAGTTGATCAAAGACTAGATGCAGTTTTTCAGAGCAGATGAAAGATTTTATCATGATTTAGTTTTGTACTTTAAGAAATATTTCTCCACTCAGTTGCATTAATCACTCTGCACTAATGAAACATGAATTAAATGCATTTGTAAAATCTGTTGTYTCCACTTCAATATTTCAGTGAGAAACAGGACCGTCTGGACGTACTGTTCTGTCATGTTGGGTAAATGATCWGTTTGTGTAATATTAAAACCAGTKTTATTTGTAAGGTTCATTTAAAAACAACTTGTTGGTCAAAGTGCTGAGCACAGTGCAAAAACAGCAGACTGAACATGAGACGATGTGGACCGGCCTGGACCTTGGGCCAACTAAAGACCCCGTATTTATAAAACTTCTTAGAATTACTCTTAAGAATGCTGTTAAGAGTGGACTTAAGTGTAACAAAAAATTCTTAGTTAAAAGCTGAGAGTAAAAGTCAGTTATCAGGCGTCTCAGTCTTACTTTAAGCAAAGTGTAGGAGTAATTCTTAAGTGTCAGTCTTAGAGCTGATTTGCGACACCTGGCTGTGCCGCAAAGCTGATCCTGGATGACGTCGTTAGAAAAAACACTGACATGGACCAATCACTGCCTCAGATTTCATGCTCAAGGATACAGTGGAGAAATGTCAAGATAAGACTGTGAAAATGCTGAGATACATTCAACGCACTAATGTTTTCACCTGGTGATTGTCTGTAAATGACATAAAATGTCCTCATTTGCAGCATGAAAACGGACGAAAATCTCACAATTTTTTTAAATCAAAAACTCAGCAGCTTTAAAGTTATTTTATGTCGCAGAGCCTGAGGTCGTGTTGAGCTGCTCCCTTCTCCTCTTCGCCACTGTCTGCAGACAACACTGGCTCTACACACAGACACACAATGCGCACACAACCCGCTCCGTCATTACCAGCTTGGTCCGACCCCCCACCCCCTCCATCATTGTATCACGTGATTGTTTATCTAATAAACGAAACGTTCAATCCCACCGTAATTTTAATTTCTTTCTTTTTTGGGGGGGGCATGCACTCACCAGCTGAGTAAATTTAGTCCAACATTATGCGTAGTTTTTTTTATATTTTACCTTTGTTTCTTTTGTATATTTCAGATTAAACCCGTTTATAACAGAGACAGTCAGGTGGGCAGGAGGACAGCTGTA
>NW_013952583.1:852527-863372 GCF_001266775.1 Austrofundulus limnaeus | reverse complement strand
TTTTTTTTTAATTTATTTATTTTTACCTTTGTTTCTTTTGTATATTTCTGATTAAGCCTGTTTTCTACCTTATAACTGAGAATAACACTCAGGTGGGGAGGAGGACAGCTGTAATCTCTGTCTCCTCAGTCCATCTCAGACCCTTAGTGGCAACTCTTAACCACTGAAGAGTCCTCTGGAGCAGTTTGAACTTTTCTTGAGAGTAAGAGTGATTCTTAGACTTAAGAATTTTGATAACTTACACTTAAGTCTGAGAGTAGGAGCAAATCTAAGACATTTTCTGCACTTAAGTCTAAAAATCCACTCTAAGAAGTTTGATAAATACGGGCCCTGATTCCCTCTGGACCAACCTGGACTTTGGAACAGTTAAATGCAGACAATAATTAGATATAAGGGATCTGGAGGACATGTACTGTAAGGCTGCAGGAGGTCATCTGGCACCTGTCAATCTCTTACTGSTTGTTAAGGCAACAGAAAATAAAACAACTTGATTTTAAGAAACAGACCCACAAATGTGAAACAGGAAAGTTTGCTATAAAAGTTCCAAAATATAAAAAACTAAAGAGGTGTGGTGTTTGTATTTTCCCCACTTCAAATCCCCAATGCTAACTTTTAATGAGCCTTGGATTGTCCACAGGTGGAACTTAATTATGTGTCAAATAATCTCAGCACACATCTGAGATTAAAGCAACACCAAGGAGTGAGGGCTAAACCACCAAATGAGACAACATGAAGACCAACGAACTCCCAGGTCAGAAACAGTAGTACAGATCCAGATTGAAAGAAATAAGAAATCCCAGACCCTGACCATGTCCAGGTCGTGTGGTAAGAAAAATAAGACAGTAATTGGAGTGAATACTTTTGCAATCCACCAGCAAGAAAATAAGCACATAAAATTAAAAATGTTTGAAAACTGCTAACTTGACAAACAAAACTTACCTGATAAAAGATGTTTATTTTAGTGATTCTTCTGTTTTCATCTCTTCCATTTAAAATTAAACACTTTATCAAGATTGGGCATAATGTGGCACCAAAAATTCAAACAGTTCATTTGTGTAACTTGCATGTATTTTAACCTGGTTAACTTTGGTTAACACTCGGTTGTACTAAACATCAGAACTGAACTGGCCCAGTTTTAGTTGCATTTATTGACCAGTAGGGAGCAATATGAMTTTACATTCATATGTGTGGCTTTAGCAAACGGTTCTAAATTAGTGATCATTTTGAAAAAAAATAAAATAAAGCTTTAAGCCTCTAAACCAATTTGTAGAATCATTTCAATCACTTCTTCATTGTTTTAATTTATTTTATTTTTTTTTTTTTTTTTTGAGCCAGGGTGCTACATTTCTCACAAAGCTTTCATGTTTGTGACTTTAAGCACCGGCCATCTGGTTTCATTTTAACGGTGGATGAAAATGGCTCCTATTCTGTGATTTATCATTCAGGAGCTGCAGAGGAGCTCTTTAAACAGATTTTGTAGCTAATAGAGGTCTAGAATGCAGGATCTTTATTTAAAATAACTTTTTCTTCCAAATGTAACAATGTTCATTAGTTTGATTTTAGTTTAATCAGAGCACACACGCTGCCAAAAACRAAGGTCTTTGTTCTTGCATGCATTTGAAAATTATAACCTGGCTTTTTTTATGCTGCTTCTGCCTCAGCGAGTGGCCTTTTCCCCACCAAACCACCTTCATCTCAGGATCACAGAACCCGTCTCTTTCCTGAGCCGTAATATGTCGAGACATTCCCAGGGAGTTTGTATTTGTGTGTAATTCTTTGAACCTTCAGGCATCATTGTATTCAGGACTGAACCAGAGTTGTGGAGATGGTCTCCTGGTGTCACAGGTCTGCCTTGAATTAACTCAAACGTTCTTGTCTTACCCATCAGAAGCTTCTAAAACCATGACATCATCATTTGGGCTTTCACAATTTTAGTACATTAAAGAAAGCCATAAAAATGATCTTATTTGAACCTATAGCAAATAGAAACAATTTAATTGACATAAAACAGGAAAGACTTGGTCTAATTTACTGTCAGACAGAAAAAAATGGTTGAGTTGTTGTAGACTGCGTATGTAACACATTCTTATGCAATAGTCAGCACTCAGGAGTGTGTTGTGAATGACTCGGTTTTAACTACATCAAATTTTAGCTCAATGTTTGTAAAAATGACTGAATTATAACCTAATTTGTGTTTTCTGAGATCATTTGGCTGCAGTGGCCATCTTGAAAAGCTACTATTAGTTCTAGATATACGCTCAATAAAATTCAGTCCAGTGGTTCAAGAGATATTTTGCTAACAGCCTGACAGAATTTTAAAGAAAGATCTCAGGAAATCTTTTAGTTTTCTGAACATTTGGTGGGGGGGGGGGGGTCAGTTTCAGTTTCCACACCCATTTTTAAGTCAACATCTGTAAAATTATTTGAATTTTAGCCAGTTTATGTGATTTTTACAGTCAGCTGGTTGTAGTAGCCATCTTGGATCATATGAAATCCAATAGGTAAACAGTTGTCCATCCAATTATTATTTTGCAAGTTTCCTTAAAGTTTGTGAAAGGTTAGGACAGGTAAAAGAATGTTATGCCAGGATTTTAGGAGGATTCCTGTTAATTATGTTTGTTTAAAATAAGATGGTTGTAGTTAATTTACCTCAATACTTATTTAAAATGGGGAAAGCGCAAAGACTTCCAGTTATTTAAAAGTTTTTAAGGGTTATTGGTTTTCTGATGAGAAAAAAAATATTTAAATTGTCCTGATGCATCTCAGTAATCCAGGTAAAAAAATCAAAAAGAAAAAAATTGTATAGGTCTTCTGGACGGGTTCTTCTCTAATGAAACGTTTCGTCTCTCCTCCAAGAGACTTCTTCAGTCTGAGAGTTTCAGGCTAAATTCAGGCTTTTGAGCCCTGCCTCCATGTGACTGATACATCACATGGCTATTGTTGACACCTAATTAACACCTATTGTTAACAGGGGTGGAGTGATACTGGCAATAGCAGCACTGTAGGAGGGGGACAACTGAAAACGGAGGCCTCCACCTCTGTTTAATGATGGACGGTCTTTCTTCACAAAAATGGCTTCTTTTACTCCTCTCTCAAACCAACGTTCCTCTCTATCAAGAATGGGAACATCCTCATCTCTGAAAGAGTGACCDCTGGCCTGTAAATGAGTGAAAACTGCAGAGTTCTGGCCATTAGATGTAGCTCGTCTGTGTTGGGACATTCTTTTGAACAGTGGCTGCTTTGTTTCCCCGATGTATAACTGGTCGCAGAAAAAGTAAATTGGTTATCCAACAAAGTTGAGTCAGCTTCTCTGGACAGGTTTTTGTTTAAAACATTTCGTCTTTTATCCAAAAGACTTCTTCAGTCTGAAGAGTTGTAAACTCAGCCTTATAGGCTGAACCTTCACATATTGGATCAACCAGTTTGTTCACTTGTCAAAGAGGACATGGCTGCTTGTTGTTACCAGAGGACTGAGTCATTCTTACAATAACAGGATTCTAAAAGGGGGACAGTTAGACAAGAAGGCCTCCACCCGTTTAACACATCCCTGAAAGAGCGACTACTGGCTTGTAGATGAGTGTAAACTGCAGAATGTATAACCGGTCACAGCCCTCTTGGCACTWAACAGCATACACAACATTACTCTGTGCCAGGAGAACGAGACTTTGGGGTGAACCAGTCTTGGACTTAATGTGTTTTGGGGTTTGAAAGTCTTCCAGCTGTTATGTTTAAAAAAAACACAACCTTGTTAGAAATTTCATGGATCATTGAGCATTGGACACTTTAATTGGCGATTTTAAAAAACAAAAAAGGCTGCCTTAAATCACTGAAAGAAGTCAAACAAAATAACAAACACATTTAATTATCAACCTTTTGGACTTTATTCAGAACAATCCAGGTGAGCTGATTTCATTCATATACAGTATTCTGGAGCCACTGAAACCAGGTGATCAGACCCAGATCAGAGGGTTTTATAATGATGTGTTTTATGTAACAAAAGCAAAATAGGCCTCTCTGTTGCTACTATCAGTACATACCAGTTAAAAATATCATTCAAGGAATATAAACTCCACAACACAACAACAAGATTAGCAAGTGGAAACAAAAAGAAAAAAAAAACAAAAAGATGGATGTTTGAGATTTATTCGACCTCTGCGGCACCAGCGCACGTGGAAGTCAGCATGGCTTTTCATTTACAGTAGTCATTATGYAGGCCACAATCACAGGGGTTCCAGTTACGATCAGTGCTGCAGGGTTTAATTACAGGGAGCTCCTGACATGCATAGACACATTTAATGTTTATTTTTAACCCTTGTTCGTGCTGTAAAATTAGACCGATTTAAAATAAAAAAAAATGCAGAGCTTCGCTACAGTTAAAAGGATATTTTTGTGGGTGTTTGTTGCTCGTTTAGACTAAAACCTGCATGATTTGGTCCAAATACGGAGAGGGCAGAAACTTTACGATGGGTAAAAATAAAGCATAAAGGAAGCTGTGGAATTACATGCATATTTTCAGGCAATGGATGCTTTGTAACTAAAACACTACAATTTAGGAGTTGCACTTGTTACAGCTTGAAGTTGATGAAAAGAGGAAAGCATTTAGTTAAATAAACTAGGTGGATGGTCAGCCTGCTCCTGGCAGATAAATGACAAAACATGTTTAAAATATGAATGTATTCATTCAAGATTACATATATTTTAAATATGAACAATTAATATCTTACCTGCTGTAGATGGCTTTTCAAACAGTCTCATTTTAGAGAAAGAGTTTTTGTTGGACAGCATTGATGAGCTAACAGACCAAACAACAAAAATAATAGTGGGCTGCTGTCTAAACCAACCCCCAATTCCATATATTTCATAAAATACGCCTTTATATAAATTAAAAAACCTAACATTCCCGGACGGAACAAGATTTAAACTAAGAACATATGTTGAGGAAAGTTGTAAATAAAGTTATACGCAATCTCAGGCAATATTGTGAGGATTTGTTAAAAGTATTTGAGGTCAGAGTGTGTATTCTGAAGGTCTCTCAGCTACTTTACCACCAGATATTTTGCTAATATCACACAAAAAACTAAACACACACAAAGATGAGAGTGAAAATAATAATTACTATTTTTATAAGGCCTTGTTTCAGAAAAAATAATAGAAAATGTAAGCCAGAATCGACTCAGGATGAAATGGAAGTGCTACAGCTTGCTGCTGCTGCTAAGAATTGTTTAGTAAGAAATTGATGGTACTGTAAAAATAAATTTAAAATTTTAATGGTTATGTGAAATTTTGGAAATTGTATGTTTTTGGATCCAGAAATCCACTTTAGCCATTGGCTCATCAGTCTTGTCAAACAAATTATTTCACCAAACTGAGGTCTTTTAAAATGCTATCTACCACAGGTAAGATATTAATTATTAAAAACCTTTMCACAGAATCCCACTTCAACATATTTACATCCTTACATTAAGTAGTGATTTAATAATAGAAGATAACTTTTTAAAGTGCTCTAGCAGCTTGTGATTGATTGTTCTTTACCCCACTATGTTTATCTTGTTATTTTTGGTTTTCACTCTTGACTTGGTCTTATTTGAGAAGGTCAGATGTTCTGTTTCAGATGCTTTCACTTTTTGCTCTGTTTCCTTCTGCGCACTGTTTGGAGATTTTTCCTTTTCAAGCTGATCTCATCTCTCAGGCTGTTTGTTTGTGTTTTACTGTTTAAATTCTCTGTGAAAGTTTGATTTGTCGTTGGTTTTACTTTGACTCCAACAAGCTTCATCCCAGCCGTCTTCTTAGGTTGTGCCTTCTTACTTAAAGTATTCTTTGTTTGAACCTTCTTTTCTTTCTTGTTCAGTTTTTTCGATTTCTTCCATGATTTTGCTTTATTCGTCTTCGTTGCTTTGGCAGGGGGCGGTTTGGCTTTCGGCTTTGCAGCAGTGGCCACCGTGGACACGCTGGCTGTAGCTGTTGTTGGTCGGCGCTGGCTGCTTGTCACTGGTGGTTTGGTGGTCAGGTTGTATTTTCTTGGTGGTGGTCTTGTTGGTTTTTCATTTGTCTGCAGCACAGTCCCTGAAATGGCCCAGACAAGAACGCATTTTAACAACTCGGCCAACTCTGCAGCCACATTGTACCTTTTTAAAAGTCAATTAAATATTTGGTCCCTAAATTTGAATACTTGTCTCTTTCTATTTTAAATATGGCTTATGTATCAAACAAAGAAAAGAGAGAAACATCTTTTTATGTTTTAAATTTGTCCCCATTGTGATTATTTAATCTAGCTTTAAGAAGACCAAGAATAAAAAAAACAATAAAGTGAAAACTGAATATAGGTAATTCATTAGCTCTCAAAAACAATTTCTGCTTTGATTAACCTCTAACTACCAGTAGTTTGCGGTATTGCGAAAACTGGAAATACGGTACTGTAAGGAACATAAATTCTTTTTTTAATCATACTTTTCATGAGTGTTCAAGCTAAATTATTAAGAAGAACATCATTTATTAATTTTGTCAGATAAACATTAACATAAATTCAATTCCATAATAAAAAATATATATAAACGGTACAGTTTGTGACATTTGCCCTGTGCCCACGTTCCGCCCACAGTGCAGCATTAGTTTATTGTGTAGTACCACGTGGTGTGTAGCTGCTAACTGTTTTCACTCTCATGTTATTTTCTCTGGTTCTTACCACATTAAAATGCAACTCAAATGCAATGTAGGCCTCTTCTGGACCCCATCCGATATTAGCTTTTTTTTCCTCCACATTTTGCTACGTACACTAAAAATGCAGTCCATGGGAAAATGGGGGCTTCACTGTATTGCCTTTTGTAATATCAAATCTGTCAACGCATTTAGTGTGTTAACCACCAACCTGCTGGCTAGCTGCCACAACCTCATATTTTCATGTTTCTTTTAGTCATACTGCTTCCTGGTAGACAGTTAAACTCTGCTATATGAAGGTCTATGGGGGACACMTAGAGATATTCCACAAGAAATCTGGCTTTTATGTACATTTGGAAGCCTATCAAGGCCTAAATTTCACAAAGAAACTCTACAAAAACACATACTGCCCTGCTCTCATCAACCAGGAAAAACTCCAAACATCAGTCACCTAATTCATCCTGTCATTTCCCACAATGTTCAATGTGATCCTGTTTGTGGTTTTGGGTTACATTTCTACAAATAATTGATGTTCTTGCTATATATCCTTCCTGATGACCCAGTCTTCTACAGTATGTTTCTGTTTTGCTGCAATGTCAGCCTTTCGTTTTCAATATTTACTTCTTCGTCTTCATGAGTCTTCATAGGTCAAACTTCACCACCCAAACCTTACAAAAAAAATAACCCTGTCCATCAGCTACATCACTGTTTCCTGTTCTTTCTGTCATCCTCCTCCTCTGTTCTGCCACCTTTCCTCCTGGAGATGTCCTGACCAAGCTGGCGTCCAAAACCAAGAAAGACCTCCTGCTCCCTGAACCCTGTGTCTTCACCACTTGTCAAATCATGGTTAGGAGTTCTGTGCCATGTTAATGTATTAAACATGGTAAACATAATAAACTCATCAATGCCCTCAGGCATCGTTCCTTCTTGTTGAAAACTGGCCTCTGTCACTCCTGTCTTCCAGAAACCTGGTTTGGATCAACAACCTTCAACTACCTTCGCATTTCTCAGTGAAATACAGCAAAAATAGTTTATACTCAACTTGTCACTATTATCCCTTCCAATCCAGATTCATAGCACACCACAGTACTGAGATTACTTCTGTTAAAATTACCAGCTTTACCCACAGGACACAGTTTTTCACACTATACCTCATAACCAAATGTCTCACTACCTCAGTATCAGTGGTACACCTCAGTCCTGGTTCCAGTCAGAATCAGTTTGTTGTTGGCACTCACTCCCCTGCAGCTGTGGTTAATTCAGAAGTACAGCAAGGCTGTGTTCTTGGACCTCACCTCTTTATCATTTACATTATAATGCTCCCCTGTAGTCCCATTATGTCCTGCTACAGACTCAAATTTCACTCATATGCTGATGAAACTCTATTCTACATCAGCACCACTTCATCTACTGTTCTCCATGCCTCACCCCAGGATGCAAAACATTTTGGTAACAAAGCTTTCAACCAGCTGCAGGCATTTACAATGTTTCATCCCTGAAAATATTTTAAAAACTACTGAAATGTTACTTATTTTTTGTCAATTTGGGCTTAAGTTGTTCTCAAAATTAGTCAAAAATTAAAAAAAAATTGGATGTAACTCTCCGACCCTATTTGTCTGACTTAATAATTTTAGCTAAATTTATCCTATATTTTCACAGGCTCTAGTTCACTCAAAAATCCTTTACAGAAACATTCAAATGGCTCTTTAAAGAGCTCTGAAATATGTCATTTAAAAGCTAAGAAGGATAAACACAACTTACGTTCCCTGGGGACAAATGGAAACTTTTTCCCCCTCACTTTGACTGGGAGAGGCTTCTGCTTGCATTTACCTGGAGGAGCTCTCCTGCAAAAGTTGACAAGTTAAAGGACTTCTTTTTGGTAGATAAATAAAACTTTAAACCATGTATTTCAGTCTGTGTTTAATGCATAAACTGTCAGCTATAGTTTATATATAAGAGATGTAAGATTGTAGGGTCATGAGGAAGCATTTGATTTGCTTCCTTGAACGGGATACGTGAAGAGTCAGCTCTGTCCCACTATAATCTGAGACACAGCTGAGGCACCACTGAGCAAGGCACACATCTCCCTTATAGTCCATGGTCTCTAGTCTGTACTCACATCCTCTAGTGAGTAGTTATTTGCWTGTTGCCTGGAGCGTTTTAACAGCTTACACATAATTTTAGTTCTGAGGTCAAATTCCTGCACGTTCTGCTCGTTTGAATTGACTGCTGGCGAAAAGAACAATAAAGTTTTTTTTCTTRTGTTTCTAAATGTGGACTGCTYTGTAGCATTAGCAAAATATCCTATGAACTACGRGGTGAGTTTCAATGAAATTATTACTGAGGGTTTGTCCACAATTGATTAACTTCTGGAGTCAACATGAATCAAGATGGCCACCAACTAATTGACTRTAGCCAATGAAAAAAATGATTACAATTTAATCAAATATACAGATACTGAGCTATGAGCTAAAGTTTGATGTGGTGGTAATTTGAATAGTTAAAACGGCTGTATAATTTATTTTCCAGGCACATAGTTAAATTCTGTACCCCAATCAAGTAACTATGCTACCTTCAGTTGTTATGAAAATGATGTATATATCAAAAGTAAATTTGAATAAATCTAAACACCTTTATKTGTCTACATCTGCCTCTCTACCGTTTCCGACACTCCCTCTTCAATATGTCTTCACAACAATGCTTTGGGGGGAGGGGTGCTCTGTGGATTGGGGGCTTGGTTGCATACTGAGCTCCAGGGAGGAGCTAAGTGTAATAGGCGGTGCTTTGTACCAGCAAGCGTTTAGGCAGCTCCACATGGCTAACAAAGCAACACTCAAGCCACAATGACATCATAAACATGATATAAAGTTTAAATTTTTTTTTTGATTTTGTATAACTACCCCCCCCCCAACATATACTCTGAGCACTGTTATATTTGAAAAGATGTAGCAAGAAACAGGGTGAGTCAAAAGTCACAGGACACCCTTTTATTTCGGAAAGCAAAGGGAAGGTTATATATTTGAAAACCCCAGCAAGTAATGGGTGAGGGTTTTTTAATTTTATTTATTTATTTATTTAATTTATTGCAAAAATCCAATATGGTGGCTTTCAAGATGGTGGCCATGTTCTGGACATAGGCCCAGTCCCAATGAACAGTGGTACGCCCCTCTGAATTGTGGATTCAGTCGAAGTGTACATAAGTGTTTGAGTGCGCAGGTTGCAAGCGTGCAAAAAAATTGAGAATTGGGACAGTACGGATTATGTCATTGACTTGCGCCTCTGCGACATCCAACCAGTCACTATTTTGGCATTTGTATCGCTAAAAATGATAGTACAACTACAAAAAGCAGTCGTTTTTAGGAGAATAAAGCACATGAAGCAAAGGAGACTTATACATCAGAGTATGAGAACTAACTTCTATAAGTTCTTCTTTTGGTTTTATTTGTAGTTGGCAGACTAATTTAAGTGCTTTACTGCCWCCACTAAACTGGAAGGTGCTCAGTGGACATTGCCAGTTTTCTGCCTTTTAATTCAAAATGTCACACAGAGCGATGAATTGTGGGTAATACACTTCACCCAAGTCCGTTAGAATGCAGACTTCACATAAGGGTGGAAATAGTACCCAAAGTGGGCGGGGCAAAGGGCGGATGTGGAGAATGTGGGACACACTACGCACTCAAACCCTTCAACATGAACGCACATTTGAAGTGCACAAGGGCAGAACGAGGGTGGGAGTGTGAGTACTGGGACAGGGTCATAGTCTAAAACATTACTTGTTGGGAAGATCAGATCATTTTGCTTTTTCTTTCTGAAACAAAAGGGTGTCATTTGGCTTTTGACTCACTCTTTATAATGAGATTGTGAATAACATAATTAAAAGATTTGACCAAAATCCCTACAGAGCTGTGATTTCTCATGTTCAGATTATATTTCTCATGTTCAGATTATATTTCTTTAAAATTCTAGCATGAATGTTGGTGGGCAATATGCATTCCATCAAGGAATGCCGTTTGATTTAACTGGATCTGTGTTCTTAGAAAACTGTAAAAATCCTCAAATTATTTCAATCATGTTTAAGTTCTGAAAAGTTCAAATACTTTCTGGATGCAGCCTTGTAAATTAGGGGTGCAAAAATACATGTACCCATATCGAACAGTGCTGTATCGAACAATACAGATTTTAAAAATTTAC
>NW_013952583.1:838533-852317 GCF_001266775.1 Austrofundulus limnaeus | reverse complement strand
AATTAATACAAATAAATTACAAGTTAAAAGGGGCATGGAAATTTATCTTTTTTGTATCGAAAAAATATCGAACCGTGAGACTAAAATATCGAACGTGAATTTCCTGTATCGTTGCACCCCTATTGTAAATGTATTTAAGATTTTAAAAAATATAGATTATCACAAACTTGAACATGACTAGTAATTGTCTACATTTTATTAAAGTCTGAAAWTTACAAATAAATGATGGATCAAATAACTGTGCTCCACATTGGTAAAAAAAAAAAATTGGTTACACTATCTGCAGGTTGTAGGTTGCTTAAATGCAAACTAAAAAAGTCTAACGCACATCAGTTGTGTTTTAATGATTTCAAGTTGGGACRTCTCTGGAAACGAGTCCAACAAAAYGAAAGAGGGCTCTGAAGGAAAAGCTGCCTTTTCTGTGCACAGAAGCTGTCTTTCTGAGTAATTACTCCACACAGGTGTGACAATGGCTGTCAGTTCTGTGCCACTTTGAGATGTGCTCTGGGGCAAAAAGCATCCATTTGATAATTTTCAGTATTATTCAAGCAGAAGAAACATTATATGTAGGTAGCAAGTGAAACTAGAAACATGCAGGTATAATAAATCCACATGATTTACTCCTGATGTCTGCTTCACAGAGTAACGCTCCAAAAATAAATTTAGGGTCTTGATGTATTTCATTATAATTTATAATTCAATAAATTAAAATTAATAAGAGCCCAGCATTCCTGAAATGAAAGTTTTTCACGCACTGAGGTTTAAACTAAAATATCTTACAAGAAGGAACGGAGTTATGGCCGATTTATTTAAACTTTGCAAAGGATGTTGAGATTTCACAAGATGCATTAGTGCTCAGAGTYTGTGTTGAGGATTACTTTCAGCTACAAACAGAATTTTAGCTCAAAATGTGATGACGCACACTGTATTCATTTTTGTGTTACAAAATGTTAGTTCGCTTTGGTGGACATTTTGAATGGGATTGACTCTAAAAGATAAGTTGTAGAGGTACATCCAATGATYACTTTGAGTCTTTTAATTAAAATTCATTCTGTAGTGTTTTTTTTCACTGCACCCCTGCTGTATAGCCTTGGCCCCCCCAGCTGCCCACCTACTTTTATGTCCCTAAAATACTTGTAATTATTACTTGTTTGTTAGTGTCTGATACTGCACCTGGAAGGGTCCATGAACTTAAATACTGTCCCAGTAGGTGACATGGCACTGGGGTACGAAGTGGCCATAAAATACAGCTCCCCTGAAARAGCAAAGAGTTTGTCACTGTTGTTGAAGTCAGCACAGCTCAGAGCTGAGCATCCCAATAAACCAAGCAAACGGCACCTGCTTCATCTTCAGCGAAAGAGATGATGAACTTGTGGTGATGATTGATGAGTCCAGGAAAGGAGCAGGTCGTCTGATCCCCCATACAAACGCTCCTCTCCTTCCAGCTTCCTGTTGTTTTATCTTCCTCTAACGCCATCAGTCGACTGAAGAATGTATGTGGAAAACCAAGAAAAGTTTACTTTCTAGCATGACAGTAGGCCTACACATGGGTAAAGAACATTATGGCTCATTTGACTTCAAAGTTACAAGACAGGAAGACAAATTCCTTTTTTTGTTCTCTCAGATGAAAAGCTAGAAAAAGGATATTTTCTTCTTATTTGGCGCACGGTAATGCAATCTTACCCGTTCATATAGTCTCCAAAAATGTACAGGCCGTTCAGATTGGGTGATTCACATCCTCTGTACACATATCCCCCTGTGACAGACTTCCCAACATGATGGCTATATGCAAATATGGGGAGGATGTCATCTGTTGTGGCAGAGAAAATCACAGGATTTAACCAAAATCTCAAATGGAGGGGAAGCGTTTTCCTGCCAAAACCAACAGGTGGTAAAGTATCAGAAAATAGCCCGGAAGGAGAAAAAATAAATACAAAACAGCCCACCCAGTGAGGAGTTGTGGCACAGTTTGATGTCGTAACACTCGAAGCCCTCCTTCGCTCTCCACCCGTAGTTCCCTCCGTTCACGATAATGTCAATTTCTTCGTATCGGTTCTGACCAACGTCTCCGCAGAATATCCGACCCCGGCCGTAGCGGCTCACCGGGTCGCCGCGATCCACGGAGCACCGCCACATGTTTCGGACCCCGTAGGCAAAGACCTCTGGCCTTGCCTTTGGGTCTCCGAGAAAGGGATTGTCAGGAGGGATCCTGTACTCTTTCCCCCTGGGGTCATTTCCATCCACATCAATGCGGAGGACTTTCCCCAACAGAGCACTCCTGGGAAAGAAAAAGAAAAGACTGAAGTTACCAACATGCACAGTTTCATATTCTAAAAGATGCTTTAGTAGATAAATACGGCTTTTCTGTAATAGTAGAAATACAACCGCAATTACAAACAAACATGTGGTGTAAAATATATGTAAAAATGTTGTTCTAAAGGATGCAGTGAGCAGTTTAACCTGAAATGAAACCTTGTGTGTGCAAACAAGAGGCACTAATACACCCCCATACCATCAGAGAATCAGGCTCTTGAAATGTGTGCTAAAAACAGGCTAAATTGTTCCTTATCTCTGCTCTTCAGTCTATTTTAAATTAAATTTGTTCCAGAGAAGATGTTTGTGTGTCTGGATGGAGCTTTCCCCAAGCAGGCTGRACCATGGTTACAGCAGTGAAAGACACTGGGTGAAAGACATAAATGACTACATTTTTATGTATATTTACCTAAAAGAGGTGTCTGAGTGAGAAGATAAATATTTTAGTCCAGTGGTTCCCAAACTGGGGGGCCACAACCTTGTCTGCTCAGAGGTTATACATAAAAATCACCAAAACAAGTCCATTTGAATACATAACTCTGTATAACTCAGTACTTCTTTTTTTTCTAAATAAAAGTTTATAACTATTCACTTAATTCTTTTTATAATTTATTGAAGAGATAAAGGTTAAAGACATCTTTAGGAGAGGTGGAGAGTAGCGCTTGGCTTGGAAGTAGGAGCTTTGAGGAAAGGGAACCGTGGGTTTAGTCGATTCAAGGAGACATGTCATWATATTAGGGAGCTGAGTTTTCTCATGTACCACTAAGTTCTCATTGATCTCCTTTTGTTCTAGTAGGGKTTTTTTTTGCATATTTTGTTTACCTGCTGCTGCTGAAAGTTGTAACGCATTGTTTCAGATTGTGCCACATACTTTGAAGACATACAAACACATATAAAAAAGGCAATAACGTGATGGCCCATCTTTCATGGTAGCAAGCAATAAAAAGGGAATATTAAAAATACTGTAACATTTATTCAGGCTTATAGAGTTTGTTTTTTTTACTTGTTCTGTGCGTTGCCGTACTTCCCAAACGGATCTCCAGCTTTTCCACCATCTCCTGTGAAGATGTACAAATAACCATCTTGACCAAACAGCAGCTGGCCTCCATTGTGGTTCGCAGCAGGTTCCTCAATCTCTAAAACAACTCTGAACACAAAAGAGATGCAGTTCAATACAACTTTATACGCTATGTAATGTACTTGCTTCTCATAAAAGCATGTCAGGTTTAAAAAAAACTCCATACACATATGGAGTTTGTCTCCATACCCAACACAACCCCTACAATTAAGATGTGTAAAGACAACACAAAAAAAGCATTTTATTGATGAAGAAATTTATTGTATAATATTMAACTAGTTAAAGTCACCTGAAGTTGCAGCAGCTGTAGAAGCTGCCATTTAAAAAAGGATTTATTGATGTGTACTTATGCTAAATGTGTCAAATATGAATTGCACTGCAAATACTCAAAAAGCAGATGTAGTGGATTTTATTTAAAAAATGTCAAGTAGAAACATTTGACGTATTTTTTTTATAAATCCTCTACGTCTGTGTATATTATAAATGAGAGAGAGAGAGAGACAGAGATAAAAAACACTTCATTTGAATTCCTATTGAAAACCTTGTTCACCTAAAATTGACACATCCTCAACACAAAGTTTGAGTGTGAGATCTTGTCACACTGCATCAGTTCATGCATGATATTGTCAAGGTTTGATTGAAGCGACTGTAGCTGCCACTCTCAGCATAAGATGATTTTAGTCTAAAGTTCTGACAGAGTGGTGAGTGATGCTTTTATCATAACTCAGTAAATGGGGATATTTTACATCGTTTTTTTTTATATAAAGGGAAGTGTAACACTAAAAATCTTAATGGTGCATGAAGAAGAAAAAAATGTTTCCTGTTCTCTGGCATTTTGTGAAGTATAACTCAATAATGTAACATGTCTGTATAAGCTTTGGAGCTATTCAAATATTTCAGTGGATGTAATTCTGAACGTCCTACAATTTAAATAAACATAGCTCAAAAAGTTATAAAATTTGTGTTTGGTAGATTACTTCTTTGTAACAATGCTTCATGACAATAAATCTTATACAAGTCCCCCTGATTGGCAGCACCTGCGGGTACCAGAAGCTCAAAAAAGAAGTGTCAATAGAAACAATAAAATAAGCTGTTTGTCAGTGGCAGAGAATATTTAGCAAATTTTTCATGTTCACAACCCTCAGCTCTACTGCTCCACCCACTAATGCATTTTCCAACGRTATAAGGTTTATTGCCAAGAAGAATTGTTCCAATAAAGACAGAATCTAACAAACACAAATTTCCTTATATTTCATGCTAAGTTTATAAGTTGAAATACATTCAGGGTTTTCTTTTTGCACAGAAAAACAAATCTTTCTGATGCCTTACCTCTCTGAGAAAGGATCGGCCGTGTTCATGTCATAGCTGGACACTTTCATCTCGCTGATTCGGATTTTCTCCACTTTGCCGTCGACCTGAACGGAGTAATAGATGAAGAAGCGCCCGTTGTATCGATACTTGGGGTGGAAGGCCATGCCCAAGAACCCCCTCTCGTCCCCCAGCCAAGGCGTAGTCAGCACCTCCCCACTCATATCCAGAAAGGGCCGCTCCAGACGGCTGCCGTCACGCAGGTAAACCCAGACGAAGCCCACCTGCTCGGCGATGAACATGCGGTGTGTGTCGTCACCACTGTGCAGCATCAGGACCGGGTTCCTCAGACTGTTGGCCACTTCGGTCAAACACAGCTGCAGACACCCCCTGGGGTCCTCCACAACTCGTCCCAGGTTGCTGTTGAGGTCAGTGCTCTTCAGAACATTGGGGTAGCAGTAGTCCTGGTCGGAAAGGTCCACCATGCTGCAGAATGTGGACATGTCCCGCTCGGAGGTGTCCAGCAGCACCTGGTTCACAGTTAGATATCTGAGCACGTGGCGACACTTGCTGTGAAACTTAGAGCAGTAGCCAAAGCAAAGTCCTGGTAGGTCTCTGACAGGCGTGTAAGGATCCTCAGCATCATACAGGTGGGCAGCATAAGGAGAGCACTCCTGGATCAGGAAAAAAAGGTATTGAGATTACAAAAAGAAGTAAAAATGACCTACAGATGGATGTTACACTTAACGGTGAAACAAGTGTCAAATTTGACAAAATGTCCAAAAACAAGGTCACTTTCAATTTTATGGCAAAAAAAAAAAAACGTGACAGGGCAACAAAAGACATTAATGGTGTAAATGGTATGAATAAAAAAACATCCGGAAGAAAATGTTGCAACATCAGGTCAGTAAGAGGTTTGGATGTACAACCACAATTCCACTGAAGCTGTGATGTTGTATAAAACATAAATAAAAAGAGAATATGATGAATTGCAAATCTTTTTCAACCTATATTCAATTGAATTCACTAAAAATACAAGATATTTGATGTTCAAACAGATAAATTTGTTTTTTTTATTCACTCATTTTAAAGTTAATGCCTACAACACGTTCTAAATGAGCGGGGACAGGAACATGTTTACCACTGTGTTAATCACTTTTCCTTTTAAAAGGGATCCATGATTAGTTGTAACATTAAAATTTATTTGATAAACATTTATTTTAACTGTAAAATAAAGACTGTAAAAATACTGTAGGCTGTTTAGTTTTGTAATTTTTTTAAATATATTTTAACATGGACGGGGCCATTTTATTTACACGCAAAGCATTCTGGGTAAATGATGACATCAACTAGGTCATCGGTGCGAGGCTGCTAGYGAGCTATATCCACCCTGAAGGTTAATCTTGGACAATATCTGATGATCGACTCTTTTAAATGAAACCAGAGAGCGTTGACAGAGAGGAGAAGGTAGAAATGACTCAGCCTGTAACTGAAAATATGGATGGAGGACAACAGAGCTGCTTCATGGAAGAAGAACCTCAGCTTAGCCTGTTAGCCATCGCGCTAGCCCTCATGCTATATTGCCTTATATGCATTAGCTCGGCACTAGCGCGACGAGCTAACTAAACTGAGGTCCTCCATCCATATTTTCAGTTACAGCTGAGTCATTTTTGTGTTCTCCTCTCTGTCATGCGGATGGAGGACCTCAGTGACGAGAGGAGAATGTGTAGCGCTGAGCTAATACATATAAGGCAATATAGCATGAGGGCTAGCGCAAAGGCTAACAGGCTAAGCTGGGGTTCTTCTTCCATGAAGCAGCTCTGTTGTCCTCCATCCATATTTTCAGTTACAGACTGAGTCATTTCTACCTTCTCCTCTCTGTCAACGCTTTCTGGTTTCATTTAAAAGAGTCGATCTTCAGATATTGTCCAAGATTAACCTTCAGGGTGGATATAGCTCGCTAGCAGCGTCGTGCYGATGACCTAGTTGATGTCAATTTACCCAGAATGCTTTGCGTGTAAATAAAATGGCCCCGTCCGTGTAATATRYTKTWWWWYTWWWMKTTTARWWWKRAWAWWAWMTGAGCATCCTACAGTATTTTTACAGTCTTTATTTTACAGTTAAAGTATATGTTTATCATATAAAGTCTAATGTTACAACTAATCGGGGATCCCTTTAACAACACTCAAGTGTTTGGGAACTGAGGACACTGACTGTTGAAGATGTGTGGCTGGAATTCTTTCCCATTCTTGCTTGATGTACAACTTCAGTTTCTCAACAGTTCAGGGTCTCTGTTGTTGTATTTTGCTCTTCATAAAGTTTCACACATTTTCATTGGGAGAYAGGTCTGGACAGCAGGTGCAGTGTCGTACCTGCACTCTTTTACTATGAAGCCATGCTGTTGTCACACGTGCAGAATGTGTCGTTGTCTTGCTGAAATAAGCAGAGACGTCCCCAAAAAAGACGTCACAAGATGGCGGCACGTTGCTCCAAAACCTGTATGTAGCTTTCAGCGTTAATGATGTCTTCACAGATGTGCAGGTTAGCCATGCCATGGGCACTAATACAYCCCCATACCATCAGAGAAGTTGGCTTTTGAATGTTGCACTGAAAACAAGCTGACGTTTCCTCTTTTATTTATTTTGCTCAGAGGACACAACAACAACCATAATTTCCAAAAACTATTTGAAATGTGGACTCATCAGACCAAAGGACACTTTTCCACTTTGCATCAGCCCATCAGATGAGCTCGGGTCCAGGGAAGCCGGCTGCATTTCTGGGTGTTGTTAATATAAGGCTTTGGCTTTGAACAATAGAGTTATAAGTTGTACTTTGTAGATGTAGTGATGAACTGTGTTCACTGACACTGGTTTTCTGAAGTGTTCCTGAGCCTTTGTGCTAATATCCGTTACAGAATGWTATTGTTTTTTATGCAGTGCCACCTGAGGGATCAAAAGTCACGATCCTTCAATAGTGGTTTTCAGCCTTGCTGCTTACTTTCAGAGATTTGTCAAAATCACTGTATCTTTTTTATGATTTTATGGACTGTAGATGATGAAATCCTCCTTGTAAACAAGAAACTGTTTTTAAACTGTTGGTCTATTTGCTCACACAGTTGTTAACAAAGTGGTGAACCTCACCCATCCTTGCTTGTGAACAACTGAGCCTTTCAGGGATGCTCCCTTTATACACAATCATGACACTYAGCCATTTCCAGGTGTTTTCTTAACATTCCTCATCTTTCCCAGTCTTTTGTTGCTCCTGTCCCAGCATTTTTTTTAACATGCTGCAGGCATCAAATTCAAAATGAGTTTGATATGTATATATATATATATAACAATAAAATTTATTAATTTGATGTTAAATATCTTGTCATTGATTTTACGTTTAAAAGGATTTGAAAATCATCATATCCTGTTATTATTTGTGTTTTACACACTGTCACGACTTCTTTGGAATTGGGGTTTTAAAATATGCATTTTGGAGAGGCTGAAGAAGTAAATGGTAATGATGGGCAGAGGTTCACCAGTCTGTGAAAAACTGCATCAGAAATGTATGGAACAATTTCAGAATAGTGTTCTCAACAAAATTGTAGGAAGACTGAACATCCCATCATCTACAGTTTATAATATCAAATGATTTCAATTATCTGGAGAAATCTCTGAGCTGAAAGTCAGTATTAGATTTCTCTGATCTTTGGTCCCTCAGGTGCTTTAAAAAAAGGTCTGACCTATTCTGGACATCACTGCATGAACTCAGGAACACTTCTACAAATCACCATCTGTGCTTTACTGTGCCATCTACAAATGCTCGTTAAATCATGCAAGAGAGAAGCCATAAATTAACACAATTCAGAACTGATGTCTTCTATAGGCTGAGGTTACATCTTTTTTCATGGATGTTATAATCTGTGTGTTTTATTTAATATTCTGCAGTTCTTTGAGTTTATTTTAGTTTTTAAATTTCTGTGACTTGTGTTTATCTTTCAGGTTAGATCTTTATTCTGTTGTGTTTTTTTCATCATTCTTATTTCAGTTAGAGTTCCCTGTACCTTTTGTCATTTACCCTCAGTCTGCTTCCTCACTGTCAGTTTTCCACTCTCTCCTGTCCTCAATCAGCAGTCAGCAGGTGTCTCCACTTCTTACTCATCTGTTTTTTTTTATGTTCTGTCCCCTTCCATCACTACCTCAGCAGTTCATTGAAAATGTCTTGACACCATGTCTGCTTTTGTTTAAATAAATAAATTTTCAGTTTCCTCCTTCGTGTTTCCTCCTGTGTCTGCACTCTGGGTCCCCAAAGATGTTCATCAAGACGATGCTGTGATGTTTCAGACACAGTAATTAAGGAAATCTGTATCTTTAGATTTCAGAAAGCCTTTGTGTTTTTAATTTTTAGTTATTTTTATTTTATTTTATGACTGGTGCTCACGGGTGACAGAGTTGTTTTATTGTCTATGCAGCTGAGTATGAGAGATTGGGGTGTGCTCTCTTCCTTGTCCAGTAGAGGGCGGTCGCTTGTGCAGCATGTTCTGTTCAGGCTGTAAATAAACGTTGCTGTGAGGAACTTTCAGTTGCCTGCTCAGAAAGTTATTTTATTGAACCTGGTGGTATGAATAAATCAGAAATACTAAACTGCATCCATTACAACAGCATGGCGTCATGAAAACTTTGCCTTCAGTCCTGATCCCTCATCAGTTTTTATGTTTAAAGACAGAAAARAAGATGCTTAGTTAGCATTTGGCGTGTTGACTATGAATGTAATATGAGGTTTTGAGATTYGCAAATCACCGCATTTTGTTTTTCTTTACGCAATGTCCCAACTTGAATTGGCATTAAAAACCAGGATTATATTAACATGTATATTCTGACAGACTTATGCTTCTGATTAATTTCTTTAAAAAGTGGATTTTTTTCTTTTTGTTGGATTACACAATTATTTTTTGTCAAATGAAACGCTTTTTAGATGTCAAAATAAATTTATTTTTTAATTAAAGCAATAATCTGAGTCATTAAAGAAACTAATCACTGATATTTCCAACTTAAAAGTGTACTCTTCATTTTACTGAATAAAAACTGTCCCAATGCTTTGTGTGGTCCTCATCCACTTTACTCTTGAGCAGTGGTGGGTACAGTTCCTCTAAAGCACTAGGGGAACTAATTTTCTGATTAGTGCTTTAGGGCTTATGCTAATTTCTTAATTTATTAGTGGATTAGCACTTGCTAAATTTATGGGCTAAATTTAAAAGCACTGATTTAGTTCTTTAAATGTTATTGATCAACATTATTGTCAACAGCTGATGGTGAAAGCTGTCAGACGTGTTGTTCCCTTATTTACTAGATCAGTAGTTTTCAAACTTTTTTGCTTCCGACCCACAAAATAACAGTTGCAGACACTCATGACCCCATATATTACTTGTTTACGTATGCAAACTTTGCTTGTTAAACATGGGAAAAATTACTACATACAAACATAGTAATTATGATACTAACTTTTATTCATTTATGGTTATTTAAAAAAAATTGCAATAATCATGATGAAAATACTCCATTAGCTTTTTTTTTTTTACATTTAAATTGATGTCTGGAAGTCATCTGGACACTCACTTGATGTTTTGTGACCCACAAAGAGGTTCCGACACCAACTTTGGGAACCACACGAGATGCAATATTAATAATCTGCACACTGAAAATATTGTCTCATGTTGACTCTGAGGGATGTTCCATGGGTCAGCTGGGTTTTTAGTGCTTTAGAATTAGCTTTTGCTAAATTTTAAGTGTGTTAGTGCTTTAGAATTAGGGGAACTAAAAATTAAAGTTAGTGCTTTAGGGTTGGTACAACTCAGTTTTAGATTAGTGCTGCCCACCACTGCTTTTGAGGCAGGGGTTGCGCCATGCCTTTTTGCTCCACGTGTGGGAAACTGCAAATTATTTGAATTTATTTGCCAAGACCTATTTGATGAAGTCAAAGTTTTAAATGTTTTTACATTTAAACAAAAATGGTTTAGTAAACACATTGACATAACTAAGTTAAATAAATATAATATTGCATTTCTTGCACATCACCATATATACTGTATCTATCCCAGAACAATCACTGAAACTTCAGATTTAAGGAGATGAAATGACTTTATACCTGGCACATTATCTCCTTCAGCATGGGCTCACACAGCTCATGACCCGCCTTCTCCAGAAGCTCGATGATGTCCCAGTATCTCTCCGCGATCATGTTGTCGGTTTTCTGGTCGCAGCAGCCAAACTCCTGGTACTGCGTGCAAAACTCCAGGTGCCACTGAGGCTTGAAAGGTGGCTCGAAATCTAGGCACTGTGGGTGGGCTGCCGCTGGCTGGACCCCGACAAGCAACACGGCTGACCAGATCAGCCAAGTCCCAGGTGAGCTCGGAGCTGCGGCCGTGCGTAAAAGCGCGCAGCAGGCACCGCGTGGACTGCGCGCTGCGTTTCGCGTGCTTGACATTTTTTTTACCGTCCGACCCTGAAAGATTTCGCTGCGTGCTCTTGCCTTTATGGGCTGGGAACCGATGTATACGAGAATGGATGAGTGCAGTAAAAATATGGGGGGGTTGCAGCAAAGAGCTTTACGCACAGCTATCTAAAGAAGCACGCTCTCCTGTACGCAAAACAGGAGCTGAATAACAGGGCCAAGTGTTGAGGCATGCACACTTAAAGGGGTCACAATGACAGAAACTGTAATTATGTCGCACTTCCCTGTGGAAACGCCTCCGGACAGAGCTGCCTGCCTGTAAGTCTGTATGTTATAGCGGATCAGCTGTTCCAACATGTCAGAACTCACTTTGATATGAGTCTTGTGTTGATTACACCATATAGAGCTGGTGCCAAAAAAAAGTATTCAATTTTTGAGTCAGGTATTATTATTATTATTATTATAATTATACTGTTATTACGTAATTACATATCCCTGTGATGGACTTGCCATAGGGGTGTACCCCACCCCTCACACTGTGAGTGGTAGATATGGGCACTAGTGAACCCCGTGACCCTGAAAGGAAGAAGCGGGTATAGATAATGGATGGATCAACGTAATTACATAAGTGATCAAAAATGTTTCCTCTTAAGAGCAGCATGAAGTGAATAAACAAACTGTCTTTATTGTAGTTTTCATCGTTATCTCTTCAGGCTTTCTAATCAGGGGTGTCGCAGTGACAGAGTCAAAGTCAAACATTCCCCCTTATATATTTGTTATTTACCTGGCACATACTGTACATTGGTCTAACTTATGCAGCATGTGATAATTAATAAAATGTTGGGGTTAATGAATTTATGTCTGTGAGGATTTAAATGTGAATTTCTGTGAGTGGGTAATGTTTAGTAATAAGGTGATGTAATAATGTTAAATTTCTTTTTATAAAGTTTTCATAAAATGTCTTTATAGGTTTTATTTGACCTAGTTTATGTATGTCAAACAGAGGGGTTGAAGGAAATTTTGTAAACGATTAACTGGATGTAAGATCCAGCTGTTTTTTGTTTTTTTTTTCTGATCGTTGCAGCCTTAAGTTTAAAGTGATTGAGAGTTGGTGWGTGTCTTATTGATGTGTTCTCTTTGTAACACAAACAAAAGTTAGTTACGTTCTACATCTGTTGTAAAAGGTAACACCTCCAGGGGTGTAACCAGGAACACAYGTACATTATAAAGGTCAATTCATTATTATAGAGGTTAATAAAAAGAAGTGTTTTTAGAAGTTTGCAGTCTCTCTGTTACAACTTGGGACAGCTGAGCTGTTGAGAGGGATTGTTGTGTTTTGAGAAGAAATCCAAGTGGGTTCCTGCTATTATTCAGATTTCCATTTTTGAATGACACTTCTCTACAGTGTGATAAACATTTCCTGAAATGTTTGTGCTTTTCTGATGGCTAGATTAATTTAAATATCCAATACCTAAGGTCCAACTCTTAAATAATGTGATTAGGCTCAAATTTCTGTCGGATGTAGCTCTATTTGCGATAAAATGTCCCTCCCATCCTAATCAGTGCAGTGTATTTTTTCAACGTCAAGCAAAATAATAYAYATGTTAAAGTTTGTTTTATGAGTTMTATTATGAGACSGAACACCAAAGAAGATTTWACAGGTTTATTGTAAATCTGGAAAGTTGACTAGAGCGGGTAACAGGCAGTCATCAGATGTGGGACCTCTAGGCACAAGAGAGCAATGTTAGTGGCTGCAGGGAAACTGACTAACACAGAAATGGTAAATTAACCTGTGAGTCTGGGAATGAGCCCGATAATAGGTCCTGACAGTTTTGTTGCTGGAGATTCCAATGATGTCATGGGGGAACCCAGGAAGTAGTTTTCTGAACTTGGGCTTGGGCAAACCTCAAATTGTGCATGCTCTCTAACTCACACAGGGTCAAAACATACTTTACAGAATCATAGATACATCCACTACCAACATTATTTGTTTAGATGTTGGTCAATCCTTTGACTACACACATTTTGTTGGCCATTCCCAAACTTCTAGTGTAGTTCATGCTGGATATTTACTCTTCTTGACAGAATTGGTAGCTTTCTGACTCAGAACACAAGTCCACAAGTTTAAAGAGATGAGGGACAGACCATTCCAGTCTACCATTGGGGGCGGACTCTCTCTATTTATTTATTTATTGAATCATTTACTTTTGTACAACGATTCAGCAGAGGTCTATAAAGTAGGGTAGACCGGGTATGGTTGTAACACTTTTTGCTTCATCATATTTACAGGGCTGCCCAACACTGGTCCTCAAGGACCCATATCCAGTAGAGATGGGCAAATGAAGCTTTTCTGAAGCACTGAAGCTTGCTTTGAAAAAGTGTTCATTACTCGAAGCTTTGCAACACAGTTCTCTTTGGCTCCATCCTGTGGACAAAAGTATGAAAAGCTGCTTGAAACAACAAAGTGAAGCAATTCATCGTGATGGAGTTGACAGTTTTTTAATGAGATATTTCTGTTTGATATCAGGCTGTCATTGTGTTGCTTGAACAGATTTTATTTATTTCTTTCTTTGTTTATTTTTTGTGGGTGGGTATAAAGTTACTGTTGTTAATGGTTTATCATAAATAAATAAATAAATAAATAAAT
>NW_013952583.1:832237-837920 GCF_001266775.1 Austrofundulus limnaeus | reverse complement strand
ACTTTTACTTTTAATACTTAATTACAAAAATATCAGACACTTTAAGACTTTTACTCAAGTAATATTCCCAAAAGGAGACTTTAACTTTTACCAAAGTAATCTTTTGGTAAGATACTTGTACTTTTACTCAAGTATCACTTTGTGGTACTTTATACAACTCTGGTCTTAATAACCCCCCAAAACACAGCGAAGTTAAGAACGTTTATAGTAAACCAACCTGTTTGTAAATCCATTAAGATTTCGTACAAAGCTAACTCTGGTGAATCAATGGCTAAGCCTTTGCGCTTTTATTTTGAAAGTTAATCGGTTGTCTTTCCGGTTAAATGTAGCTCGTGTTTGTTTTTGGATTTCTTTTATTTTATTTTATTTTTTAAACGGGCGGCGATGAGAAGCTGCCAAATCTGGAAACCAATCGTGTTTTTACGCTCGTGGCCATGCAGGTAAAGCGCTCCGCCATGCCATCTTAAATAAAAGTGCAGAAAGAAGTCATTATTTGGCTCTACTTTTCGCCGCTGAGCGGAGAGGCTGCTCCCGAAACCGAAGCGGCTGTTCGGGCACARAAGTCGCCACAATGAGCTCCGAGCACCAGAGCGGCAGCGAGGACGCCGACGAGTCCCAGGACAGGCCCGACAACACCGGCACCGTCTCCGATAAGGATGAAGACCCTGATATCGACGAGTCGGACGAGGAAGATGACAATGCGAGGAGGGTTTCTTCACTACCACCGGGAAGCAGCGAGGACCAGCCGGAGCACAGTGCAGGGTCTCCCGCCGCGGAAAAACTAGAACCCCGCTGCTCAGCGGCCGATAAGCCGCAGAGTGGGAGCGGTGGAAGCCGGGGGGATAGTCTGTTCTCCTGGCTGCGGAGCAGGACTACAAGACGAGGGCTGTTTGTGGACCCAGCTCGGGATAACTTTAGGACAATGACCAGTTTGTACAGCTCAATGAACCCAGCTGTAGAGTCTGTCAATCTGAGCACCCAGACCCATGGAGCCGTGTTCAACCTGGAGTACTCCCCGGACGGGTAAGACCAGAGCAGTTTGTAGTCTGGATCTCTYAGGCCTTGACCTTACTGACTGTATATCTCTACACATTCTGCTGCTTCTTGTGCTGCAACAAGACGTCAATGTTTGGAACCTCATTTGTAAAAGCCCCTTAAATAAATGCATGAATTTAAAGCTCCTTGAAGACACACACAACTGTTACAGATGCTAAACAGCCAGGGTTCAGTGTTCTTGGACTAGACAGTAGATGTAAGAAGTAAATCCTGCAGCTGAACCGGGTCAAGCTGTCTAGTCTGGGTCACATTTGTTTGTGTGATCCTTTGGTGGTGGCTCATCCTTACTGTAGCCTTAATTTGCTCTCCATACAGTGTGTCATGGGGACTAAATAAGAAAACCCTCTYTGTGTTGCCATAGCTGTAAATGTCGGTGCTTAAAAGTTGAATGGACTGTAGAATAACAAAACACTCATTGGTTACCTGAAAAGGAGCTTAATGGTTTTTATTTACATGTACATGATAGTCTTTATTCACTCAGTTTCAAATATTTTAACGTCTGCTCTGATATTATTCAAGAATATTTACAAAGCTCCTAAACTTGTATTTTATTAACAATAAAAGTGGGAAGTTTTTGGAAGGAAATGGATTTTTCTACTGMAAAGTCATGCTGTGGTAATGAATACAGTATACGGTTTAGCATTGCCTTGCTGAAATAAGCAAGGCCTTCCCTTAAAGATAATATCCTGCTTTTAATCCTTATTTTTCACATTTAAATCATTCAGTCGGGGTCTATATAAAGTGGAACTGCAATGCTTGTGAATTCCTCCTTATTGTAACTCCACAAGCCCCTCGTTCACCCTTTTTCTGAGGTGTGTCTCGGATCAACTCATTTTGAGGCTGTCTCTTTGAATCTAAAGATGCGATTTACACCCCGCACCCCCTCCAACTTCCAGACTGATTCATTCTAGTTTGATAAAGTATTTTTATGGACTATATAGCAGTGCAGGAGTGTTTTATTTACAAATTAATCAAAAGATGTCAACAAGGGAAGACTTGTCCATCCAGCCTCACATGTTGGAGCCAGAGTCTGACCCAGAGCCAGAGGAGAATGAAGACCACCAAACTAGCTGGTAACTTCAGACCTAACTGGCAGTTCTGTCGCAATTACTGTAACATAATAGTTCAAAAAATGGCATAGAAAATRGAGAAAACTATGACCCAAACATGATATATAGGTATCTACGCAGCACCAGGAGAAAGTAATTAAAATTTTTTGCACTCCTAGTAGGGCTGCCACGATTAATCGACAACTAATCGATTATTAAAATAATCGATGAGTAATTTAATAATCGATTAATCGTTTTCTGTTCTTCTTTTTTTGTTCTTTACTTTGTTTTTCTCTCCAAACTGCTTTGACACCTTCCACTGCCACATCTGCCTTTCTGTCCTTGATACACATGCACAGTAGTGGTAACTGGGGTAGGCCGTGGACGTTACAAGACATTATACAGACAGGCTCTGGTATCATGGCTACCTGACAACGGAGCTCAAAAGTGTGGGATCATTTTAAGAAAATGAAAGAGAAACCTGTGCAATATCTGCAGAGCAGAACTTACCTTCCACAGCAATTATTTTTAGTTAGCATATAGCTAAAATCTAACCATGGTTATATAATAGCAGCTGCAGTCTGGCGTGATAAGCTCTATGTTTTATATTCAGTTAACGTATGATCAGATTAGTCGACTAATCGAAAAAATAATCTGTGATTAATCGATCATAAAAATAATCATTTGTGGCAGCCCTAACTCCTAGTGACTCCAAGTACACAATGGTAAAAAAGTGGTTTTTGCATGGTATGTTCCTTTTTAAAAGAGTGCTGTGTTGTTTTGAATGAATAGATGTTTTTATTTACATTTTTCATTGTGTCTTTGCTTTTTCTGAGTTATGATTGTATCGCAGCCAGGAAACCTTCTTCCTCTGCGTGCATCTTGTGATCGATTTTTGATCTGTGCATCTGCTCTCCAATCAGGTCTGTGCTAACTGTGGCCTGTGAGCAGACCGAGGTCCTCCTGTTTGATCCCGTTTCGTCCAGGCACATCAGAACTCTAACCGAGGCCCATGAAGACTGCGTCAACAATATAAGGTGCATGTCTGTCACATCTGCATCTAGATTCACATGGAACACTTATAAACTGATTAAACGATTTAAAGCAAAGAAATATAATGGTTCAAGATGAAAACATGAGGTTAATCCTCTAAGTGAAAATTACTAGAGATTTTCTACTAGAATATAATGTCTGTATCAGTGTTCCTAAGTCCTGGTTCTTGAGGGCCGCTATTCTGCATGTTTTAGTTGTTTCTCTGCTCTTCAGCAAGTCTACAAATTAGGGCTGGGTGGTATATCGTTTTGTGCAGAATACCAGTTTTTATTTTTGTTATGATACGAATTTTTTGAATACCGGACATTCAGGTTTAAATAGCGGAACGTTTCATCGCGGCCGCCAGTGAACTGTTGTTTCCCGGGGGATATTTTTCCTTGCTGCACTGCTATGTGCGTTAGCATGCTAATGTTTGGAGCAGCTAGTTGCAGCCGCAGGTGGCGATTCCGCTGCTTATATTGACTGACGTTTAAAAAAAACATCTCATTTTCGCCGTCGCTGAATGTAGTGAACACCTCTTCAGTGACGTGCACAGTTAGATTTAACACATTTAGTTAATATGGAGACGTTATGCTGATGGAGACTTAACGTGGTGAAAAGCCTGCAGGAAGTAGTTCATAGTGGAGTTGGAAATGACTGGTGTGTAAGGTGATTCGTGCTGATAAGCTTTAATAAATAACATAAAACAATAAACCCGATCATAATCTTTTCTTAACCCTCCTCCTTCACGACTGGACCAAAATGCATGACTACTGTCTCCAACCACCAGTCAGAGAAGAACAGACACAGAGGAGGGAAACAGAGACACAGACAGAGGTACAGTAAAAGAAAAAAGTCATTAAGCAGGGTTTGTACATTTTATTATCAGCTGAGCTGTGATGAAAAGAAAAATACCGTCAAAAACCGTGAAACCAGTGAAAATGTTGAAAAAACTGTGATAAAATTTTGATCATATCGCCCAGCTCTACTACAAATCCTGCAGAAGCTTGTTAATCCCTCATTTATTCAAATCAGGTGTATCAAAGCAGGGAAACCTCTAAAAGGATAGTGGCCCTCGAGGACCAGGGTTGAGGAACCAGATCAATAATAAAACTCACCAAAGCAGCTAAGCGAGATTGTGGCTGCCCTGTCTCTAGGTTTTTAGACAATCGCTTGTTTGCCACCTGCTCCGATGACACCACAATCGCATTATGGGACCTGCGTAAGCTGAACTCAAAGGTGTGCTCGTTGCACGGCCACGCCAGCTGGGTGAAGAACATCGAGTACGACACCAACACTCGGCTCCTGGTTACATCTGGCTTTGACGGCAACGTCATCACGTGGGACACTAACAGGTTGGCTGTCTTTACAGGGTTTAGATTTATCTTTTTTAAAAGGGCAGCGTACTCTAGAATAAAAATATACATTTTGTTGTCTATAAAATCCTTTATGCCTCTGAAAGGTCAGAGAATTATAGATTGCCTTTCCTTCATCCCTCCCATCAAGTAATGAAAATAATTGTACTTTATAAGCTAAAATACATACAGAAAAGATTTTGTTTACCATTTTTAATCCACACTACATGTTTTCAATTAACACCTATGATTTTAAACAAACCTTCCTTACCAAAGTTTCATCAAAACAAGTTCTAAACGTTGGCATAGCTACTGGTAAAATGTCCTAATTCTCTGCTGCAGATTTACGGAGGATGGCTGCCCGCACAAGAAGTTCTTCCACACTCGCTACCTGATGAGGATGCGCTTGACGCCCGACTGTTCCAAGATGCTCATCTCCACTTCCTCGGGGTATCTGCTCATCCTGCATGACCTGGACCTCACACAGTCCCTTGAAGTGGGCAGCTACCGTATGCTGCGAGCGCGACGGACGCCCCTCAGCTCAGGTTAGAACACAGCTGATCCTGCCACAATAAAACAGAAAGTGGAATGTTTTCCTCTTTTTTATGCTGTTTTTGGTAAAGTTGACAATAAACGCACTGATGGCTTTTTCTTTTTCTGCGTTTTTGCAAAAAAATTACCCCTTAATGACAACAAATTAAAATGTTTTGATAAGAGTTTCAAACTACATTATGCATAATCTCGTGGGGATCTTGTGTTGTGGATTACTTTCAGCCACTAGCATGTTGAATTTAAGCTCAATATTTGTAAAAATGGACTGAATTGTATCCATTTATGTGTTGGTTAAAGTCAATTAGCTGTGGTGGTCCTTTTGAATTGGACTGCCTTCAGAAGCCAATTAGTTGTAGATTTGCAATCTGATGAGTCTGCTTTGAAAGTCTCATTAAATCCAATGTGGCGATTCATGAAGTATTTTGCTAACAGACTGACAGAAWTTGGCAAAAAATTAATCAGATGTGGGTGGTAATTACTGCGCATTTTAATATTAGATAAACTGAATCTAGTACCACAAAATAGACGAAACACAATATCTTTGAATAATGTCAGTAGATTTTTGTACTTAAAGGCACAGTGTGTAGGATTTGTTGTATTCAGCAACATCTAGTGGTTGAGTGGTTGAATCATCATCCC
>NW_013952583.1:828188-831814 GCF_001266775.1 Austrofundulus limnaeus | reverse complement strand
TTTGTCTGCAATGATTAGACATGTTTTTTATTATTGTCATTAGTGATTATCTCAATTTCGGCTAAAAGAATTGACAAAATCCTACAAACTGTGCCTTTAATCTGTAAATGGTAAAAGTAGTCGTTGTTCAGCTGATGTTTTTATTTGTATACTAATTTTTTTAACTAGTATTTATTTGTAAATGTGGAATTTTTGTATTTATTGCAATATAATTCAATAGTGTGAAAATTAATGCTTTGTATTATTATTTATTTGTCAAAAATGGCAAATTAGATTGTTTTTATTTTGGCGGGAAAGCGACCTTTAACCACGTTTGTGATTGTGTAGATTGAGGCACGTCGGCGTCCAGGTCRTCAGCGACTTCTCGACACGGAAACGACTCCAGCAAGATTCATCCTCACAGAGAAGGTCTGAGACCACCTCCAGATGATTCAAACCACCTGCTGTCATCTTAGCATCCTCACAACTTTTATTTTCCTCCTTTTTCTCAGGCCTTTCTCCACGGAACAGTCTGGAGGTTTTAACGCCTGAAATCCCCGGAGAGAAGGACCGAGGAAACTGCATTACGTCGCTGCAGCTCCACCCCAAAGGCTGGGCCACGCTCATCCGCTGCTCYAGCAACATGGACGACCAGGAGGTGAGAACCATGACTGCTATCCCAGCAAAAACATCTTCTTCTTTCAGCTGTTCCCTTTTTACGCATCGTCACAGCAACTCATCTTCCTCTGTTTTACGCTCTGGTCCTCACTGTAGCTACCTCCATGTTCTCTCTAAAGCCTCTTCTCCATTGTCATCTCACACAAACTGGTTCATATTATTGGGGCGGCTGTGACAGAGTGGTTAGGGTAGTCGTCYTGTAACCGGTGGGTTGCTGGTTCGATCCCCTGGTCCAGCTGTCTCAGTCGTCGTGTCCTTGGGCAAGACATCTCACCTGCCTCGCCTACTGTTGGTGGCGTAGTATGGCAGCCCTGTCACACTAGACAACTTATGAAACATTTTTTATRTCTAAATTCCTAATAAAAGTTATATTTGTCTCTTGCAGTGGACGTGCGTGTACGAGTTCCAAGAGGGAGCGCCCACTCGGCCACTGGTCTCCCCCCGCTGCTCCCTCCGTCTCACCCACTACATCGAGGAGGCCAACGTGGGCCGGGGCTACATTAAAGAGCTGTGCTTCAGTCCCGACGGGCGGCTCATCTGCTCCCCCTACGGCTACGGCGTGCGCCTGCTGGCTTTCAACGAGCGCTGCGGCGAGCTGGCCGACTGCCTGCCGGTTCAGACCAGCTGCCTGCGGGAGATCCGCTCCATCTACTCGCACAGCGACGTGGTGCTCACCACCAAGTTCTCCCCGACGCACTGCCAGCTGGCCTCGGGCTGCCTCAGTGGGCGCGTGGCCCTTTACCAACCCAAGTTTTAACGTCTCGTGCGGTCAAAGAACCGAGCTCTGCAGACCTGGGTGAAGAAGCATTTTAACGCGAGGGGAAAAAGTCTGAAGCATCTTTATAAGCAAATTTCTGCAGCGTTCTAATGTTCWTGCAATGATATATTCTCTTATTTCAGGCTACCATCTGTGCAGATGCAGGTATTTATCATTAAAGTAAAAGTTATTCTAAAGACTTTTAACAGATGTACTGTAGCTGAAAGCAAACACTCCTGTGCTGAAACCTTAGCCTTTGGTTTCAGGTGCTCAGTGGACTTCTTCATATGCAGATATTTTCAATAATAAGTGCTTCAGTTACCTTTTAATAAGCTTGTATTCTTCTGAGCCATGCTTCGTATCTAGACCCAGGTCTGCAGCTGTTAGTGGACCGCTTGTTTAGGTGCTAGCTGTTATCAGACAGCCACTGACAGGAAGTGGGCGGGGTTAATTAAAGACTTCAGCTCAGGGGCTGCCTGCCAGGATGCAGCAGTGGACAGACGCAGCCTCCCGGAGTTGACGGGGAAATAAAAACCTTCCAGAAGCGCTCTAAGATGTTGATTGTTCTGTAGGCTTCTGTCCAGACTGATAAAGAAGACTCTGATTCTTGATGCAGCATAATAGTTGGGCCACAACTTTTTTTCCCTTTTTTTTCCCCCACACAGCAGAAAACTTGTGACTTTTTCATTTGAGACTCTGCACATCCTGGTGTCACCGTCTCAGGAGGACAACACTAATGATGCAAACAGATCAGTGGATTCTGGAGACACACACTCCTGTGCTCGCTGTCGATCGTCATGATTGGATGCTGCACCTGGTGCCGCTCTTGCTGCTTTGCTCATTGCCTTTTTTGCCACAGATGCTGCTTCTCTGCTCATACAATCTGATTTCAAGGGACCCCCCCCCACACACACACACACACACACACACACACCTTCCTCTTTTACCCACCCCCTGTTCTGTCCTCTTCATCGTCACCGATGTGTTTACCAGTTTTATTGGTGTGTTATTGTTGGCACTAACTGTAACATTGCGTATGATCTGATAATGCAGTCACTTATTGCCTTTTTTTTTTGAAGCACACTTTAGGCTGTATTAATCTGGAATCACATTTTCTACACAGTTTATTGTTTTTTGTTTGTTTTGTTTCTCTTAAACACATGAATGGAAATTTCACGCTTGGCTCTGTACAAACACAATATCACTTAAAATGATTAATTTCTTCCACTAAATACAAGTTGTGGTTGTTTTTATTTCTACATATTTTTTCACGTGGAGCTTTAATGCTCCTCCAGAATGATTTCTGCTTGTCTTTTTTTTTTTATTATTATAATTAAAGCAGAAGTATTTGTTGGGGACAAATTCCTCCTGCAGATTCAGTCAAGTGTCTCTAACTTGTCTGGCTTTAATAGTTTCAACTGTCAGTATCCTGAAATTTGATTGCACAGGTTATTCTAAAAAAAAATTCCATATTTTTTGTTTATTTTTTAGTCAGTGGTTTGTTTTGGCTGAAGACTCCGTATTGTTTAAAATATACAGGATAAAAGTTTTCCCAGCAACCAGTTGTATGCTTTCCTGCCACTTTACCTGGTTTTGTTACATTTGTGCATTGTGGGAGTGAAAGTGACCACAACAAATGAGCTGCTCAGACAGCTAGGCCCTGTTCAGACCTCACACTGAAGATCAGATCTGGGCAATTTGCTTGCGAGTGGTCAGCTCAGATTGAGAGCGTTCAAGCCTAACAGAAAAAATCTGGACTCAAGAGCAACATCACACAGTGTCACCATCAGAATTAACAAAACGCTGCTCTGTTGACAGCCTACAGGAACCACAGCAGCTCTAAAAACACTCGGAACAAGAAGAAGAAACTCACCGTGCAGCAGCATGGGAACTCACTCTGATGGATAAATTTCTGACAAAACTGACTTTATTTATTTATTTTTTAGAAGGAGAAAACCACTAGTTCAGGGGTGGGCAATCCTGGTCTTCGAGGGCCGCAGCCCTGCATGTTTTACTTTTTTCTCTGCTCAAACACCTGATTTGAATGAATGTGTGATTATCAGGCTTCTGCAGTACGGAGGACCAAAACTGACATAATTAAAAATAAAAGCAGAAATATATAAATTGACTAGTACATAAATACACTTATAGTACACCAATATAATTCAAAAAGGAGAATTTTAATATGTATATATACACACACACACACACA
>NW_013952583.1:825245-827321 GCF_001266775.1 Austrofundulus limnaeus | reverse complement strand
GTGTTGGAGCAGGGAAAATCATAAAACCTGCAGGACTGCGGCCCTCGAGGACCAGGATTGCCCACCCCTGCTCTAGTTGGGAAAAAAAATAGAAATCAAAACAATTAGACTTATTCTGAAGCTGGACGTGTTGCTTCTCACCCAGGAAGCTTTTTAATTCTGAAATTTTGGGAAAACTTCCTGGACGGGAAGGGAAACGTCAGCTTCAGAACAAAAGTCCATTTGTTTCGTCTTTTTCACTTTTTCATGGAGATCAGTCAGGGCCTGGATGACTGAATCCTCACTAACTCTAGCTGAAAACAAAAATACATGCAGAGTATTCTCAGGGAGCACTGTTTAAATGTGTTCAGACCTCCTCTGAAGGTGGTCTAAAGATGTTTCAGTTCATATTGAGGCCGTTCACACCTGTATTTGTGCCTGGTGGTTGAACTTCACATTAAACCAGTTAACTACACAACAGATTAATTAATTCTTACAGCTGGCCCACAAAACTAAAACACTTGCCATGCATTCAAGCCTTTTTAACAACTCATTTATTAGTTAAGATCTATAGTTTTGTTTAGTTTTTTAAAATAAATAATAATAATCCATTAGTCTTATATAGCCCTTTTCGAGACCCTCAAAGACGCTTTACAATTTTCATGGCTCATTTATTCACACACACATTCTGATGATAGTAAGCTACATTGTAGCCACAGCTGCCCTAGGGCACGCTGACAGAGGCGGGGCTTCCCTCCAAATGTTTTGGATAGAAATATTTGACATTCAGTGGCGAGCCAATCCTCATGTAGCTTCGACTTTGCAATGTTTGTGCTAAAAGTGCTGATTTTAAATGCTGGATAACACCAATAAAACCACACAAAATTGCGTTTTAACCATTTGTATGGTACCATTCAGAAGAAAGGAGTTCGGGTTTGAGGTAAATTGAGGTTTGATTTTGCATCTCAGCTGATGTGTAGTTTTCAAAACAGTATATTTTTAACACGTGCCTCAGTTAACAACAAAATATAAGATTTTCAGATTTAAAAATGGGATCCATTTCACCTACAGCTCAGTCAGCGACTAGACTTATTATTTTTACGTGTTAAAATTGGTATTTTCAACATTTCTCAYATTTATTTATTGAAAGTGACTGATGCTGTACGCTCACTGCTACTTTTTTAACTCACACATTTTAAAGMGTCTTATCTGTTCTTTTTACTCCATTTAACTTAAAAGAATGGGGTTCTGTTATTTTATTTTTCAAGTTTGGATTTTAACTTGTATTTATATGTGGGTGTAATAAATGTTCACACTGATTTGAGTTCTTGTTTTTGTGTGTGWCAGCTGTAGAGATGGGTGGACAAGACATGACTGCACAGCAGGTAATCCCAGGAATAACTGAAAAGTTAGTTTCTTTTATTATGCTGACTCTTTTGTGTTAGGGTCCAGTTTTTTCTCACTTGAAGCCAAACTCATAAAAACAGCTGGAGGCTCCAACACAAATGAGCTTAATGTGTAAATCTGAATTACAGAAATGATCAGGATCTGACGTTTTAAAGGATGATGTGRAATCTTTGTAGCGTTGACCATAAATCAAACAGTATTTATTGTCAGAACCACTATAGGAAGAGTTAATTTTAGCAGCTCTCTTGTTTGGTTTTTGACAAAATGTGCAGAAAATTTCTATAACATCAATGATTTGTTTTGTTTTCAGGGACCGCCACGGACACGTWGAGTGTGGTTTAAATGAAAACATCTGATTTGATTTGGTTGTTAATGGTTTTGGTACACACGTTTATTCCTCATTTTAGAATGATTATCCTATTAGTATAATTTATTATTAGTAGTACTTTATGTGGTGCAGTTTGCAGATAACCTGTTTGTCACTTTGACAATCTAAGCAAAGAAAGTGTAGTTTTGAGTTGTCGTTACTTCTGTTTAGACTCAAATCTGGTGTCAGTGGAGTTCAGACCCCCCCATGTTGTTCTCTTTGCTTTAAAAATAAGACCCTTTATAACACATGTGTCAAACACAAGGCCCGCGGGCCAAATGTGGCCTGCGGGTGACTCCCCCCATGTGGCCCGCCGGGGGGGT
>NW_013952583.1:818945-824975 GCF_001266775.1 Austrofundulus limnaeus | reverse complement strand
CTGTAGTGGCGACCCACGACCATGGAGATATAAACAGCTTTTTATAAGGTAAAAATAATAAAACAAGGTCTTTGTCTGCAATAATTAGACATGTTTTTTATTATTGTCATTAGTGATTATCTCAATTTCGGCTAAAAGAATTGACAAAATCCTACACACTGTGCCTTTAAAATAAGTGTATGCTGCTATAAAACCAGCATTGACCATAAACTACATGTCCCATAATGCATGTCGATTATTTTACCCGTTAAATGACAGCATCCCACCACTAGGTRGAGGTGCTGAGGGTTCAAAAGTAGCTAGCAAAATTTACCATACAAAATTTCAATTTCACTGCATCTTTGCCTGACACTTTTGCTGCCCAGTTGTACTAGGAAGTGGGAATTTCCTATTTACAGTACATACAGTTGTGATTTAAACTGGAACACTTCACTGTTTCACCTGTTGGAAAGTGGGAGAGTTCAGAATTCAAGATGGTAGCTACTCACCACAACTGGTGAGTAAAACTGTCTTACTTTTACTTCTAATAATATTTTTGTATTAATTGTTTCACATTTAGTACACATAGTACTTTTCAGTGTTTTAAGAGGACATGGAGCACACTTACTGTATAAAATGTATATATTATTTGTATATAATCCACAAACTACAGTATAATGTTTATGTATTATGCTATTGTGCTTCATCACTGTGTATATTGTATGTATGTGTATTGGAGAGACATCAGCCAGAAACAAATTCTTTGTGTGTGTCAACACACTTGGCCAGTAAAGCTGATTCTGATYCTGATTCTGATCTACACTGTTGATCAACACTGTTTTATGCAGGAAAAACCAAGTAGAGCTCAATTGTTGTTTATTTGCGGTGCTCAGCCGTAGCAATGAGATGATGCACTTAGAGTATGTGGTGTGAATAACTACTCTCAGTTACTACCACTACAGAGTTTGGCACAATACCTGTAAAACTGACAATCGATTGTTGTGTTTTTCAGGTCATTTATCTGTGGTGGCCATCTAGAATTGGGTTGACGCTAAAAGTTAATCAGATGTACATCCCATGATGACTTTCTGAAAGTTTCTTGATAATTTCACGAAATATTTGCTAACAGACAGACTTAAGAGCTCTCTGTACATGTTTGTGTTTAACCCTCAGGTGTCGGAGGTGACTCACTGCCGGGAACTGTGTGCCAGGCTCCGCCGTTGATGATGTTGTTGTGCGACTGGAAGTCCTCGTAGTGGCAGATGCGGCGGTCAGGGTTGGCCAGCACCAGATGTGTGGAGGCGTAGACGGTGGCCAGCCAGCGGAAGAAGGCGTCGTCTGCGGTGGGCGTGTCTTCCTGGGGGGCCCAGTCCCGAGTACAGTCGAAAGGGTACGTGATGACCAGCTCTCCGCCGTGCAGGTTGGCACTAAGCACGAAGGGAATATCCTGCATCCAGCTGATGACGGCTCGTGTCTCTGGGGCAACCTGAGCAAGAAAGAGTTAAAAACAACTAAACTTGAGAATTTAAATAAGAAATAATTAATATAAAAACTGAGTACCAGCACTGAAGGGACCAAAAAAAGATAATTACATTTCTACAGAAACAATAAGAAAAACTGCAGCAATGTAACTAATATTTAATCTCATTGTCAAAAATAAATCATCCATTTTTTGAAGATGCGTGTAAAGCTAAGTCTATGGAGGTAATTCAAAATCCAGGTAATATCAGCTCAACATTTATTGATCATTGCTCAACATACCTTTAAGTATGTATTTCAACTGAATAAATGTCAATTAAAATCACTTAAATGAACAAAATATATGGAAGCCCATTTCTGCCACTTATAAAAAATTTAAAATGTATCATATTGCGATATCTGTAAATTACGATATACCTTATTTTTCGGACTATAAGCCGCGACTTTTTTCTGAACTTTGAACAATGCGGCTTATAGACGACCGGTGTGGCTTATACATGGATTTTTTCTTCAGCCACCAGGGGGCTCTTATGCTCCATTTGCTTCAACCACTCGCTTCAAAAAAAAGAAAGGAAAAAAAAAGAAAAAAGCGATCGCTTCCAGAGCCGACTGTTGCACCAGGAAGCAGCGATTTAAAGATAGTCAATGGCCAAAAACTCATAAAAGGGGATAAAACAGACATTTTTCATGGTGGAATCTGACTGATAAAAACTTTGGAGCTTAATCCAGGACYAGTTWGTGGAWAAACGTCGAGTGAAGAGCCGCKGACTTTTTTTTYYCKCATTGCACTCCCCGGGKAAGGAATCCCAWGCMGTGAYGTATGCTGGAGCGGGAGGGCTTTCCCACCACAGCTTCAGAGCCAGCATTACCCGGGGAGGACAGCGACACAGAAAGCAACACTGAACAGATACCGCTGTGTGACGCAGCTTTTCTCAGCTTGTTTAACTCTGACACTGAAGAGGAGGACTTTGATGTTTTCAGTGCGCCGTAGGAAGATGAATGAGACATTTTGTTGGACCAGAAACTGTTAAAGAAAACTACCAAAATAAGGTCAGTTAAATTAACCGTATTCCTCCAAACTTTAATACCTAAAGGTTTGCTTTTTATGTTTTGATGTTGAATTCACTTTTTTGACGGCAAATTTGGGTGTACTGTTTTTTTTTTTATGTTGGGGGTGCGGCTTATAGTCCGAAAAATACGGTAATTTTAATGAAGCAGTATTTTATAAATATATACCTCATATTTTAGCTTGTCTAAAATAATTATATATCATGTGACCATCACATCAAATCAGGGATCGAGTCATATTTGGTCAAACTAAACGGAGCACATTTTCAGATTCCTCAATTTTTAAGCTACATTTTGATAGCTTTGATCAGAGGTGTCCAATCCTGGCCCTCAGGGAACACTGTCCCACATTTAGTTGTTTCCCTGCTCTTCAGCAGGTCTTTAAATTCTTGTTAATCACTCATTCATACAAATCAGGTGTGTCAAAGCAAGACACATCTATAACAGGTATGATAGTTTTCCTTAAGCACCAGGGTTGGAACCACTGAGATCATCGTGGAATCATATCACATTTTTCGATGTCCTTTTTTCCTCAAAGTGCTTTAAACCTTTAACTAAAATCTAGTTCTTAAATCCCTACAGCCAGTCATTGCTCGCAAATGTAAAAAAAAAAAAGCTTGTTGTAAAGTCAGGTGTTTTTGTTTTAGAACTGAAATTTTCATTTTCAGCTCTTAGAGATTTGGTTTCTGACACACTGTCATGATAAAGAAAAGCACCAGGTGGCACCAAAGTAAGGTTTGCTGGAATGTAAACAGCTGCTGCTCCTTACCATGGCGTCTTCCTGAGTGTAGTATTCTGGGATGGCGATGTAGTGGTTGGGGACTTTGGAGTTATCAGCTGCATTTTCTTGGGCGTCCCACATGATGTTGTTGAGATCTGGAAAGTTGTGATTCAGATCGATTCCTTCAAAACTGTATCGTCCGTCAGCCCAGCCAGCCAGCTCTGATCCCTGCAGCAGATCAACAGATCAGAAACAAAACCAACGAAGGCTGAACCTTTGTCCACAATAAGCCTACTGAACCGTTTCCCACCTTCTCATAAGCTACTTCATATCCATCAGGGTTCATGGAGGGCAGGAGGTGGATTCTGGTCTCTTTGACCAGCCGTACAACTCGCTGGTTGCCCTTTTTGTATTCTTTGCACAAGAACTGCATGAGGTTCAGGACCAGCTCTCGGCCGAGGGCCTCGTTTCCATGCATCCCCGCCACGTAGCGAAACTCCGGCTCACCTGCCAAAAGGAAACTTTAAAGTGTGACATAGCTGCAGGAAATAAATGAGAAAAATTTCATGAGTTCATCTCAGGAGTAACAGGCCTCATTGTGTGAATGCAGAGTCAACGTTCACACTTCACTATTGATTTCCTGTTTCTTTGTTTTTCATATGTTTTTTTTTTCTTTTGGACATACTATTTCTGTTATTTTAGTTATACATAAATCAAATTGTATAACTCATTATGAATGCTACCACTTTTAGTTTTGGTAACATTTATACTTTTCAAAATATTTGAATTTATTTACAAATACTTTCCCCATAAAAATCTTGTTAAAGCTTTCATAAACTTTAGTTTCAACTCACTGTTTCTATTTTTAAATTTTTAAAAGTTATTTTATTTTATTTTTTAGCTAGCCTACTGCAACTTCTAACATTCTTCTAACATTTTCTGCTTCCAGCTCTTGTTATAAGGCTTTAGCTCATATTTTACTAGTTTTCTCTTTGGCCAAGCCTTTTTCTGTTTAGTGCATTTAGTTAGTGTTTTAATCACTTTTACCAGTGTTTCTCTTTGTTTAGCTTATAGCTAGCATTTTGATAATGTTATCTAGCCTTTTGCCATTTTTAGCTTTTARCTACTCTTGTTCTAGTTAACCTTTAGCTAATTTAGGCTAATGATTTGTTGTTTATAGGTGCTGTTTTGCGACATTCAGCTTCTACAAAACTGTTTTAACTTGACCTACAAAATCTTTTTTACACATTTTAGTTAGCATTGTGAAAATCTTAGTTTTTAGCTATCATTTAGCTACTTTTGGCTTTCAGCTAGTGTTTTGTTCATTTTATCCTTTTCTGGATTTTTGCTCTGTTTAGCTAAGATTTGCTACTTTTAGCATTTAGCTACTGTTCTGCTATTCTTAACCATAAGCTGGTATTTTACTCATTTCAGCTTGTGTTAGTTTTAATATGAACAACTCAGTTTCAGCAGTCACTTAGCGTTAAGTTGCATTTTTGGGGAAAAAAACACATTTCTTCTAGTTCTGAATTTTGTTTTCTTCACAGGAAGTCCACGTTCCTTTCCTCAGTTAAACCTTATGTAAATCAGAAGATTTGGACCACAAACACTGTTCAGACTTAACAGCAGACATTCCTGAAGCTAAAAACACCAACGACCCAGAGCTGCACTTGATAAGAGTTTCACAACTCAGAGGTCTTCATTGTTGCTTATCTTCTTGATTTGGCAGCTGGGTCAGGTTTTAAAAAGCTGAAATTTCTCAACCTCTCCTTTTGGGACCAAACAAACATGTTTTTAACATTTATCTGAGCAGAAAGCCGGCTAAACTCTTTCACCCTTGATTTATTTATACTATTTAGCCCATATGAAGCAATCGCTCACATTAAAACACAAACCTAAAAGTCTGGATACAATATCAGAAGAAATCAAAGAGTTTGTTTAAACAAAAGAACAAAAAGCTCCTGTACAGAACAGCCTTTCCTGTGTGGTTCTGCTGCAGAACTGAGGCTGTACAAACACARAGGCTCAGGGTAACTTCAGAAACTCAGTGAACTCTGGTCTACATTTGAGGTTTTGTCTCATCTTGAGTGCATTAAGGAGAAACATTTCATTTTTCAATCTGCTCACCCAGTTCATGTTTGCCAGGGTTGTCTGATATCTCCATGACGTACAGTTTCAGACCTGTGTAGCTTTTCCCAATGGTGTAGATGCGCGTGATGTCCGGACACTCTTCAGTCACAGACTTCATGAGCTGCAGAGTTAAAGACACAAACAGTCAGGAGTCTGCAACTTTTACACTGAAAAGATCCATGTCTACCTCAAAAATGATTATAAAATGTGCTCAAATGTAAAAAATTAAAATAAAAATAAAAAAATRCAAGAACTGTGACCATTAATGACCACTTCCAGGAATAAAAATAAAACTAAAATTAGCAAAACCATAGCTAAAAGCTAAAATGACTGATGTTTGTTCTTTCAGCAAACTCGCATGATAGATTAGGCAACTGTTTTACTGACCACTGAGCTACTGCAGCCTATAAAACTAAAATTAATGCAGCAGCTTTAGAAAGAGGAACTAAACATTTTTATCAATAGATTAGAGAAAGTTAAAATAAACAGATTTATAGATGAAAGCCACAATTTGCAAATCCATAGCTAAAAGCTATTATTACTTCAACAGTAGTAGCTATAGTGTATAGCCAACAGTAGCTTAAAGGTAAATTTACTAAAACAATGGCTAACGGCTCAAAATAGCAAAACTTAAAAGCTAAAATGGTTAAATC
>NW_013952583.1:813412-818486 GCF_001266775.1 Austrofundulus limnaeus | reverse complement strand
CTGGAAGATGATTTATTAAAGCGGCTAACATGCTAACAAAGCATTAGCATCTGATTGATATGTTATGCTTGTTGCATTATTTGTATTTTTTAATCATACATCCATGTTTTTACCCACTTTTGCGCTCCGGGTCACATGGAGCTGGTGCTTATCTCTAGCCATCACTGTGCAAGCAGGGGCGGGGCCAAAGGTGTGGCAAGTGCCACCTCTGGCCCCTGATTGGTCTCCCCCAAATAACTGACAAGTGGGTGGAGAGCTTGGATTCAGTGTTTGCATTTAGACTTTGTTAAAATATTGTTCTTTGTACTTTAGAAAGGTTTTAGCTGTGTATGGTTAAAATTGCTGAATTTTAGGCTGTGTCCAAAACAGCAGGCCGGGTCCTCCGAAGGCCGAATTCGTCGGCCGCATACGTCACAGCGCCGCGACGAAGGATGTCCAAAACCCAAGACTCCTCCAATGCAGCCGACAAATACGTCCTTCCTTTTCCCCAGTTTGATGGATCCTTCCCGTCCCAACATATCCCATAATGCATTGCGGCCCGACCGGAGATTTTTTAAAGCTAGTAATGGGGGACGAAGCGAGAGAAAAGGATACGTTTTAAATAAAAATATGACTAAATCATTTTTTTTAAAAGTTAGCTGTTGTAATTCTAATATTTTTTATCATTTGTATAGACGTGTTTTAAAATATTATTTTTGTCATAAAAAACGCGAAATAAACATGCACCTACAGCGGGTCAATTAATTCTTCAAATGTTACCTTTAAGTTAATTTTATTGTTTTGTGATATTAATAATGCTAATATATTGAAATTTTTCTATTTTTGCTTCTGTTTAGCGTAATCATTGTTGCTAGGTGACATGACGAACGCCGTGGTGGAGGGGAGGCTAGAGACCGTCCAAATCCACAGACTCTTTTTTTCCGGTCTTCCCGGTCTACCAAGGACCCGGCCCACCTCGACGGGTAGTCTGGGTCCTCCGGAGGACCCGGCCTGTCGTTTTGGTCACAGCCATAGCCCTTTATAAAATTAGCATTAGCATTAGTGGTTGGCTTAATTTGGGATTAGCATAGACAATTAGCATGTGACCCTTCATAGCTGCTCCACAACAAATTGTTTCTCAATATGTCTTAAAATGGCTGAATTATAGGCTTTAAAAGTTAGCTGTGGTGGCCATCTTGAATTTTTGGTAATTTGCTAAAGACTGTTTTTGGCTACTTCTACATTAATCTTCAGCTTTGTATGTTTAAAAAATAGCTGAATAACGAGTTTCAGCATTCAGGATTTTTTTTTTTGATCATTCTTTGGCAGTACGACGGCTCAGTGGTTAGCACTGATGTCTCACAGC
This sequence comes from Austrofundulus limnaeus, assembly GCF_001266775.1. Lineage (NCBI taxonomy): Eukaryota > Metazoa > Chordata > Actinopteri > Cyprinodontiformes > Rivulidae > Austrofundulus > Austrofundulus limnaeus. The sequence goes on along the minus strand of NW_013952583.1, from coordinate 817,141 downwards.
AAGAAGATCCTAGGTCCGATCCCTTGTTTAGACCTGGGGTCTTTCTGTGTGGAGTTGCATGTTCTACTCGTGCTTGTGTGGGTTTTCTCTGGGTACTCCGTTTTTTTTGCACAACACAAGAACATGTACAACAGGTTGCCTTCAGGCCCAGGCCACCCTTGAAAAAAACGTGATCTGTGATCTCATTGGGATTTGCCTGGCTAAACAGTGATAAATAAATAAAAATAGATAAATATATTTGTTATATCACACAAAATTTCAGTTCATTATTTCTTAAAAGCAGATGAATTGAAGCCATTTGAAATTAGCTGTGGTGGCCATTTTTAATTTTTGATTTCGRAGTGCTTTTGTTACTTGTATGGACCCTCTAAAAGAACACCTTGGCCAGGGGTGTGCCACCCCTTACAAATAAGCCTAGCTCCCTGTATGCGAGGGGGCGAGGCAAACCCTGAGGCGGTCTCAGCTAACCTTTTCCATGGTGGTTACGACTACCAGTAACATTCCTTTTCTTCTTATTGTTACTAAGAGCCGCATGTGATCCTGCAGCCCCAATGTAGGAGGTTGACTCTGAGTAAATCTGTAAACTTATGAGTAAACTCCTGGTGTCAGCTTTATGGACTCTGTGACTCATCATGTTCTAACCTTCCTCATCTCTTTGTAGTTGTGGTGTTTGAATTCCAGCTCATCTTTTGATCTTTTTTCTTCATAAATGTCTGCTGGATCTAGGAAAAAAACATAAAATAAGACTTTTGTAAGTGCCTTTGTTTTTGACTCACAGAAACATTAATTAAATGTGCTGTTTCGAAAGTAACGTCTTGAAATGATGACTAACTGTTACACACTCTGTAAGTCTGCTCACCGTCAACACTGCAGCCAAGAATCTCAGCCCTGAGGCAGATGGTCCCATTGGAGTACCAGGTCTGGGGGTTGATGCGAATGAAGCGGGCCACGGTGGGAACTGGAAGGAGCCCAAGAACCGGAGTCTCTGGATTCTGGTTTCCTTCAAATACCTACAATTCAATGTTTTTAAAAAACAGGTTTAGACATTTTACAGCATCAAATGTAGTAAATTCAGAAAGTATTGAAAATTAAAGACAAAAATGTTATGCACTCACAGGATGTTGTGAAGGACTCTCAGCTACTACCAGATCAAATTTTAGCTGAACATCACTTAACGCTGAAGTACACTAGGGATCACTCAGCTACTATCACAAACCTTTGCTCGATGAGTTATAGATATTTTGACACAGTGCTGTTTAAATTTAAAGCTCTTAACAGAATCTGTGATGCTCTGGATACAAATAAGTCCATAATTCAAATATGAGACAACCACTGACAGTTCAGGGGTTAAAAACACAGACAATAAACCCACTGCTGTCAGAGCTGTGCTGTCTGCTGAACATGTGTGGATTTACACAACTGCAGAACTTCCTAAAAAGGTTAAAAATGTTCAAAATTACCATAAATCTGAACCAGAAAACCAATCTCTTTTTTTTTTCCTAACAGCAAAAACGGATAAAAACACAACCTCATTGGCAGTGATAGATGTTTTGAAATAAAAAAAAACTGTGGAAATCTTTTTTTTTCTTATTTTTCCACTCCATTTTCATGGAAAGAGATTAAGTTTTCCAAAAATGTCACCTGCATGGCTTAAAACCAAAATAACATCATGTGTTGTATAAAGTACATCAGAGTGAAAGTACAAGTATCTTACCATAAAATCACTTTGGTAAACGTTAGTCTCATCTAACATTATTAATTGAGTAAGAGTCTGAAAGTATCTTAATCTTACTGTACTCAACCAAAATAAGTTTCAGATATAAAATACTTAAGTAAAAGTACAAGTATTGATTAAAGATGACTGGTTAAAATGTCTAAAATTTATTTTATTGGGAGGTGACCTCACTAAAAACATTTTTCTAAACACCAATGACTACTAAATTGAATAGAATGTTAGTGATGAACAATTTGTGATAATCTACACTGTCATCCTCATGGATACAAGCTTCTGATGTGTCCTGCTGAAGTGTGACGTCATTGTGTAATGTGATGGATTGTCCAGCCAATAGCGTGTCAGATTGTGTATTTATGCTTCTCATCCAACCACAGATAAATAACTCGCTCTGTCTGGGAAGCAAACAATAACAAGCCGTAATGAAATAGGAGTAAGGAGGCTATTTTTAAAATGTAAAAAGTTGTAAAATAATTACCCAAGTCAAGTACAGATAACCAAAGTACTATTATACTTTGTTGCTTTACACCAAAGTTGTAAACTAAGATCATTTTTTGATGAGATGAGACGGAGTTGCAGCTGTTTTGTTTAAAACTTATACATGGTGTTACTCATCTGATCTGATCAGTTATCTTTAGTCTGTGTTGAGGAGGACTCTCAGCTGCTAACAGAGCAGATTCTGTAAACTTGACTGAGTCAGAGGCATTTATGTGTGACACACGTTTGTTTAGTTGTAGCCATCTTGAGTTCGGTTTACTCCCAGATCACAATTACTTTCTGAGCTTTTTGTTCAAATTCATTCAGTGTTTCATCTGATATTTTGCTGACAGGAACCCTCAGCTGTGGGCAACAGCTCTAGTTCAGGGGCCTGCAACCTGTGGCTCTGGGGCCCTGTGTGGGTCTTTGAAACGTTGATTAGATCATGCTAGTTTTTTGTTGGCCGCTTTAATAATTCAAATAACAGCCTTACAGTATGATCCTTTGATCTATCTTTTTTTGAATACCTTTAATTCCAGTAAGATAAAAAAAATGCTAAGTTGATTAGATAATAAGAACAAGAGAGGAAAAATACCTACACCTGCATAATTCAGTTTTTTTTTATTCATATACAATTTGGTTTAAACTATTTTTCTTGTTTACATGCAGTCTTTTCTTTTGTCCTAAAGTGTAAAAATAATAAATCTTAAAATCCACCATATATTTTTAGCTTTATAATGTCAGGCCAAAACAAGTCCTCCCTTCAACAAACTCAAAGTGGCCCACAGACCACCAGTTGATATTCACAGCACATTTCGCAGCTCCGGACACATTTTGTTAGTGAACCAAAGGGCAAAAATGGCTCATTTAATTGTAATTGTCTTGGAAAAATAACTTGCCCCACTAAAGTCCCACATACTTCTCAGGTCAAGAGTCAGTGACCTCTTTTGCGTACCTTAAAATTTCATCATGTTTTATGATTTTACTCTTTATCCTCTGTTTTCTCTCAGATAAAGTGTTTTACAACCAGGACAATATCTGTTTACAAGTAATCATTCTTGTTGCTGTTTATCAAACATCATTCTCTCCTTGACCCAGTTTTGGCACCAAGAGAGATGTTTATTGTCTGTTTGGATAACATTCTGTATAAATGAGTGTATTTGAAACTGCCTCAGGGCACACATTCCATGTACCACTGCCCTGTGTGACATGATGTGTGTCTTGCAATTGCAATAAATCCTGACTGGCCATTTCACAAAGTATCGTTCAAAATGTCCTGATTATCATTGACACCTAATTAACACCTATTGTTAACAGGGGGTGGAGTGATACTGGCAATAGCAGCACTGTAGGAGGGGGACAACTGAAAACGGAGGCCTCCACCTCTGTTTAATGATGGACGGTCTTTCTTCACAAAATCCAAAAGCCTGAATTTTGCCTGAAACTCTCAGACTGAAGAAGTCTCTTGGAGGAGAGACAAAACGTTTCATTAGAGAAGAACCCGTCCAGAAGACCTATAC
>NW_013952583.1:803892-813113 GCF_001266775.1 Austrofundulus limnaeus | reverse complement strand
GTATAGGTCTTCTGGACGGGTTCTTCTCTAATGAAACGTTTTGTCTCTCCTCCAAGAGACTTCTTCAGTCTGAGAGTTTCAGGCAAAATTCAGGCTTTTTAAGCCCTGCCTCCAGGGTCAGCCAGGTGATGTGAGTATCAGTCACATGGAGGCAGGGCTTAAAAGCCTGAATTTTGCCTGAAACTCTCAGACTGAAGAAGTCTCTTGGAGGAGAGACAAAACGTTTCATTAGAGAAGAACCCGTCCAGAAGACCTATACAATTTTTTTCTTTTTGATTTCACAAAGTACTTTTTATTCTTGGATCACGTGTTTCTATCTTGGGTAAATAAAGATTTCCACGACAGTAATGGTTGCAGACTGCTTTAGTTGATTATTTTTTTATTTTAAAGTTTTCTCTGATACTACATGATTTTTGGCCACAAACTCTTTCAAATCTGATTTTCCAGCTGCATTCGTTTCAACAGATCATTTTCCAAACACATAGAAAGTCCTCACTGCCTCCTCTGTTCCATTCATGCAGGTCTGCCAATTCACAGAGTCGTTGCTCAGCTGAACTTTGTAGGTTTGGACCCAGTCCCAACTGCAACAGAGACCAAGAGGACCGTGAGACGCCTGCGCTTTGTTCCAAAGAGTGAATTTCCAAAACACAGAACAGCCCATTTTAAATTTTTCATTGTTTTAAAGGTTCAATAAACCACCTGACTGATACCACATTAATGGGATTTAACTATTTGTTTGTTTGTTTGTTTATTCCAGTTGTGTTTTCTTGCATTCAGAACAGGGATTTTATCTGACCTCCAGATGGAGTTCCGGCCCTGCAGGATGACTCCAGTAAACAGRGTGGGATGGATGGTGTCCACTTCAAGCCACTGGTTCCGATCCTTATATTCAGCACACCAAGCTCCGTCGTACAGGTCTCCATCTTCAATGCCAGACTGAAGTGGGGGGAAAAAAGGATTTATTTTCATCTGTCAGCTGTAGAAGCCACCAAAAAGCTGAATTCTTGGCTTGTTCGAAGCATTGCATACGAATCTGGTTTTGACCTATATTTCTGAAATAATTGCTTTCAGACTTCAGATTCAAAGTTGCAGAACAGGAAGTGTGTGGCTGAGATGATGAGTTCTGACTACATGAAGGTTTTATTTAACTGAGAAACTCTGCTGCTGCAGCCCWCAAATGCCTTTCTTTACAAATGAGGCACCATTTAAGGGGAAATCAACAAACTTTCGGTTGATGTAAGTTTTATTCCCAAGAGGCACTGTTGCATCAAATAAATAATCAACCAAACACAAATTTCCTTACTTTTTCAGTTTGTTTTTACAGATCTGAGGTCTCTGAAACTCAAGGTCATCTCTGATGAAGACTGACCTGGATGTTGAGTCTTCCTCTRTGGGGGCCCAGACCAGTTCTCTGGTGGGACGAGGCTTGGATCTGGCTGTCATCGACTCGCAGGGACTCCAGGCCGATGGGAGGACAGGCTGTCAGGAAAAAAAAAAAAGAAAGGAGCACTAGAAGCTGTTTCTTTACACGAGGTCCAATTTTTTTATTTGGAGTATGCTGAATTATCACTTCAGTGGGAATTTGGGGCCCCTCGTCTCCTCCTCCTCCTCCTCTTCCTCCTCTGCTTGTTTGGAGAGGAGGAAGCAGCAGATAAGTGAAATCACAGAGGATCTGAATGTAACTTGAGCTGAACTGGAGAGTAAATGTTCAGCTGCAAGAGTTCATGGCTTTGGCTTTCGTCCAAACACGACAAGCTTGCAAATTAACAGAGCACTTTGTTTAAAAAGTGTAAGTGCAGTTCAAGTAAACTGAGACTAAATCACAAGAATGTGTGCAGAACTTGGAAATGAATGGTTTGATGTGAAAAAAATGAGCTGCTTGCATGAACTGTTGTCGACACGCTGGACTTTAAAGTGTCCAAAACTTTAGTGAATATTCTCACACAAAACTGCTTATTTGTTCAGCTGATTTACTTGACTTCAGGCCAATAATAACTAATCTATTTGCTTTTTTGTTGTGAACCTTTTTTCCTCGAACTTTTAAATATCTCTTTTTTTTTTCACCAGTTTAGTTGAAGGAACTAATTAGAGTTTCAGATTGTCCCTGAAGGCAACRTCTGAGATGAAAGTGGCACATATTTGAGCCTTATAAAGACTGATCTAATAGCTGAAATTTCTTCTTACCCAGTTCTTCTTTCTGGTCCTTTGTGTTGRGCTCATCTCTGTTGTTTTTCAGTTTCTCTCTGTCTTCACTGACATCTGTGGGGTCTTTGACAGGTCTGCTGCTCCTGGTGGTGGAGAGCAGCTTGGTCTGAGCTGCTGTTGGAGTCACTGCATCTCTGCTCTGCTCAAACGCTCTGTCTGCCTCGGTCCAGCTCACCTTCACCGGGGTGGTGAAGTTGAACACTGAGGGACTCAGGGTGGTCGCTTTGTCTMCGCTCACACTGCCTCCCAGTAAAATCACTGCAGCCAACATGCACAATGACTTTCTCATCTTGCTTCTTCTTTTTTTTTTTCTTTCTTTGCTGCAGAGGGGAGAGGGGAACTCTTATGTCCTGAAGGAGCCAATCCTCCTCCTCAGGTCCCACCTCCCCTTCTTCACCTCCTCTCCCTTCCTCCTTCCCAGCCAAAATTCCTGTTAAAGTCCCAGGAGAATTTGGGTCTTAAAAAGGACAGATCAGATGCAAAGTGACTTACTGAACCACTGAATATAGATTTAAACTAAAAGGTCTAAGTTAACTTTTTTAACCACAAGGGCAACCCAAAATGTGAAAACCAAATCTGTGTTTTCTACAATCAGTTGGCTGTGGTGGCCATCTTAAATTGGGTTTCCTCATGAATATTAAGATGAATATTAAGTGATTATTTCTTGAAAGTTTTGTTAACATCCATCCAGTTCTTGATTTTGCTAACAGACAAACACAGTTGTCTCCAAATAGATAATGGCAAATTTGGATGAAAAGTTTTGCACAATCTGTAAGCAGTCAGAAAATCAGTTAAACCCACTTTGTGGCAGCCATCTTGAATTGGGTTGATTGACTCATTTGAAATGTGTCTAGTTCATGATATATTTTGCTAACACACAAACACAAGCAAAATGTTCTTGCCAACCTTTGGCAAACTTTTCAGCAGCAGCAATAAATATTACAAATATAAGTATGTGATATAATGACCTTCAATATCTTTTTTCCAAGAAAATCTAAGCCATTAAGTATACTTAAAAGTTTCTCTCATAAATCACATAGTCTTCTTCTGACACGATACTTTAATTTACTTTTTATTAAGAAATAATAATTTCTCTTCAGAAGTATCAGTTATTTTTTCTGTTTTTTGATTTGCTGTAAAGTGTTTGGCTCACATGTAGGTTAAAGGTTTTAGAAAAGATCTCCTTCCTGCTTACAGATAAGAAATTGAGGTTTGCAACTTAGCAGGCACGCAGTCATTAAACAAACTTTCTTTATTTTAGTCATTTCCTTTCTGAGAAACAGTTCTGCATTTGTCTTTAGTCAGCCATGGAAGAAACGTAATGTTATGCATATAACTACTGTTCCCTGAAGGAAAGGAACGAGGTACAACATCATGTATGGGAGCCAGGACACGCAGGGGCGTGGTTCCCATACATGATGTTGTACCGAGTGAATTGACTGAAAGGGAACTTTAAGCTTTTCTACTTTATTGAGTGGGAAATTAAATTATCATGGTGCATTTTGTTGGAAAGCAAAGAATTATGAAGAACTTTTGGGACTGAAAATATTCAGGAAGACCACATCTGTGTGTTGGTACATGACTGTATTTATTCTTAGCGTTTCACACATTGTGTGTTTGTGTTTCCTGCAAGAACTGGTGAATTTTGGTCACACTTCATTATTAGATTGTTTGTATCAAGAAAAAACTTTTCAGCATTATCCGAAATAAATCATTTTATTTTACTTTTAAATTTTGAATCCAATTTGTTCGATTTTGCATAAAATATACTGTGACCTGGACCATGGAGGTATATTGCTCATGGGCCACAGTTACTGAAAGCTAACAGCTCAGGGACTGGACATCCAGCAATAAAAATAAGATCAACAACAACAATAATAATAACAGAGTGTACTTTCATTTTATAATATAATGTAAAATAAATTATATTTTTAAATAAAAATACATAATTTGTGTTTAAAAAGAATCCAATTTTATATTGACTGAAATCACTGGCAGGCATATATTTTATTTGTCATTAAAGTCCAAAAATATTTCATTTATATTATTTTTTTAATTCATCTGCGGGCCCGACCGAAGTCATCCTCGGGCTAGATGTGGCCCTCAGTCCGCCAGTTGAATGGCCTTGGAATACACTTTTGACATTTATRACCTGGACCATGCCAACACGGTAAATCCAGACTCTCTTGCCTGTTCTGCTCAGCGCTGTAGTTAGATCATACACTCACTGCTGGACGAAAAAACTTTTATTTTGAAATGTAACATGCCTGCACCTGATTGGCTCATTCTCATGTGACGTACACACAGGAAATGGCCACGCAAGCGCCTGGACTGGAATCACAACATTGAATTTAAGTCATTTTTACTCGTGATGTTGCTAAACTTAAAATGTTTTTAATTTCGCTGGTTTGTTGACAGTTAAATGTAGAATATTTACGARTTGAAATTAAAAGAAAAGTAATATTTTGGGGGCGTTAGTTCAGCTGTAGAAATATGGGGATGGTTGCAGTGAAAGCTGACCTGCAGCAGCTAGCGTGGGCTAGTTAGCAAATGGCTGCTCGGCTGTGTGATGGCTGTCACTGAGCGAAGTAAGTGAATTAATGTTACTTTTAGTTGAACAACTTTACGAAATGTATTTGCTCCATGGTCTAATTGCCYGTCGAGCCTCTCAGAATGTGAGAATAAAGCAAAAAGGACAATTTTACTAACAATTAAAAGCTGTTCCCTGAAACTGTTACAGGTTTTAGTTGATTCTTGGAGCCTGAGGAGTGTCTGTGTGTTTTTCAGATGACGAGTACGATTGCAGTGCAGCTGTTGCTCTCACATGTGATTCAGACTCTCTGCTGAGGCAGAAACGTGTTTGTAGTCGAGATGTTTCATCTGGAGGAGTTGGCCAACGTTGCCCTCAGGGTGCCCAGCATTCTTGTGCTGGACCTGCTGTATAAATGTGACATAGAAGGATTGACAGAGAACCTGAAGGCTAAAAATGAGGACATGCTCTTCAAATACAAGTATGTCGTCTGGAACATGTACTATCTTGGTAAGTATGCATGTTACTCTGTACCACATCTGTTCATTTGATTTGGTTTAGTCATTCTGTAACGGATCTGTTCCTGTTATAATCTCWGTTGTTTACTTATGGTGTTTTTTTTAAACTGTGATCAACAACAGCGTCACACTTTTATTTATCTTATTTATCTCAAACCCCAAAACACATTACGGCAAAGGCTGGTTCACCCCAAAGATCCGGTGCCCCGGCACAAACAGAGCAATRKTGTATATGCTGTTAAGTGCCAGGAGGACTGCGACCAGTTATACATCGAGGAAACAAAGCAGCCACTGTTCAAAAGAATGTCCCAACACAGACGAGCTACATCTAATGGCCAGAACTCTGCAGTTTTCACTCATTTACAGGCCAGCGGTCACTCTTTCAGAGATGAGGATGTTCTCATTCTTGATAGRGAGGAACGTTGGTTTGAGAGAGGAGTAAAAGAAGCCATTTTTGTGAAGAAAGACCGTCCATCATCAAACAGAGGTGGAGGCCTCCGTTTTCAGTTGTCCCCCTCCTACAGTGCGGCTATTGCCAGTATCACTCCACCCCCTGTTAACAATAGATGTTAATTAGGTGTCAATGATAGCCATGTGATGTGAGTATCAGTCACATGGAGGCAGGGCTTAAAAGCCTGAATTTTGCCTGAAACTCTCAGACTGAAGAAGTCTCTTGGAGGAGAGACGAAACKTTTCATTAGAGAAGAACCCGTCCAGAAGACCTATACAATTTTTTTTTCTTTTTGATTTTTTACCTGGATTACTGAGATGCATCAGGATATTTTATTTATCTTGATTTATTTGATTGATTGGTTTATTTAAACAGGAAAAGATTACAAGAAATCAAAACTGACTCAGCATAATTGCTCTTACAGCTGGTTCCTGTTCTGCAGAACACAAAACACTCAGAAATCCAACATCACAACACATTATTATACACTAAACACAAAGACAAACAAGCATACCAAATTTCAAAAGGCATCTTGCATAACTTGTGATTCATCCAGTGGCTCACCACCTTTCACGCTAGAGTTTTAAACTAAATCTTGTGATGAGCGGCGTTAGAGCTACAGGCATTTTGGACCAATCTTGTGAATGAGATGCATGACAATATGTGACCTAATGTGATGAGATGTGTTTGTGCTTGGAGTGTGTCTCAGCAACTATCACACCAGCCCAGTAGCTGTGAAACTGACTGAGTTGGAGATATTTCTGCTTTGTCTGTGGCGGCCATCTTAAATTGGGTTAACCCCAAAAAATGAATCAACTGAGGATGGACATGCAGTCATTCTCGAGGTTTCGTTACTTCGGCTCATTGATTCATGCAACATTTWGCTGATTCAGAAAATAAACAAACACGTGCAGAAACATTTCTGCTCTTTCACCTTCAGCAGAGGAGAAACTTTTTTCTGACTTGTGTAATTCTGGCAATCAATACTTTTTGTTTCCTTTGATAAAGCTGCTGGTTCCAGGGAAAAGTAGTTTTTGTCAAGTGTTGTATATATTCTCATAGATACGAGATTTAGACTTTCTTAAACGGATCCATGATCAGTTGTAACATTAGACTTTATTTGATAAAAATATATTTTAACTGTAAAATAAAGTTGTGAAAATACTGTAGGCTTGTTAGATTTTATAATTTTTAAACTAGTGCTGGGCGGTATGACCAAAATTTTATATCACGGTATTTTCAACATTTACACCAGTTTCACGGTATATCACGGTATTTTTCTTAGGAGGGTTAAGAAAAGATTATTATCGGGTCTATTATTTTACGTTATTTAATTAAACTTATCAGGACAACACATCCTGCACACCAGTCAGCTCAACTCCACTACAAAACTTCTTCCCCCAGGCTTTTCACAATAAAAGCATGTTAAAGTCATCATGCGTCTCCACGTCTCCATATTAACGTCGCGTGTTATATCTAACCATGCACGTCACTGAAGAGGTGTTTACGACATTAAGCGATGGTAAAACGGAATGTTTTTTTTTTACGTCAGCCAATATAAGCAGCGGAATCGCCACCTGCCGCTGCAACAAGCTACTCCAACAATATATTAGCATGCTAACGCACATAGCGGTGCTGCGAAGAAAAGTGTCCTCCGGGAAACAGTTCACTGGCGGCCGCGATGAAACRTTCCGTACGTGTTCAGGCTATTTAAACTGGTATGTCGGTATTCAGAAAGYTCATATCATAGCAAAAATTTWAAATGGTGTTCGGCACAAACCGGATACCGCCCAGCACTWGACTAAAAGTTTAAAAATATATTACACGRACGGGGCCATTTTATTTACATGCAAAGCATTCTGGGTAAATGGTGACGTTGATAGGTCCTCGGTGCGAGGCCGCTAGCGAGCTATATCCACCCTAAAGGTTAATCTCGGACAATATCTGATGATTGGCTCTTTTAAATGAAACCAGAGAGCGTTGACAGAGAGGAGAAGGTAGAAATGACTCAGCCTGTAACTGAAAATATGGATGGAGGACAACAGAGCTGCTTCATGGAAGAAGAACCTCAGCTTAGCCAGTTAGCTTTAGCATTAGCCCCGACACTATCACCATATATATGTATTAGCTCAGCGCTACACATTCTCCTGTCGTCACTGAGGTCCTCCATCCACATGACAGAGAGGGGAACACAAAAATGACTCGGCTGCAACTGAAAATATGGATGGAGGACCTCAGTTTAGCTTGTTTGTCGCGCTAGCGCTGAGCTATTACCTATAAGGCAATATAGCGTCGGCGCTAGCACAAAGGCTAACAGGCTAACCGCACCCTAACCTAACCTCTGTTCTCATGTGAACTTTCAGCCATTTCTATAGCCCTGACCCTAAACATAAACACCCCCATAACTAAACCTAACCCTCAACCCTAAAAACACAATCTGTATCTAGGGGGGGGGGATCTATTTGTTTCCTAATAAAAGCATTGAGTTCCCACAAGGTGGTGTGACAAATGGTCCCCTTGAGGTAGCAAATACCAAACCACACACACAGGCACAACAAAACCTGAATTCTCTGCTTTGTTTTCCAGCTCACCTGATAAACGGGGTGGTATTAATTCTGCCGTTGAGGCACATTGTGACGCTCTACCTTCACATCCTCGTTGCCCTTCTTCTGTACATGGGGCATCAGATTTCCAAGTGAGTTTCTGTGTTGCTAACGTTGTTTGGACTGATCTAGATTTATTGTAACGGTATCAGCTTTCAGCTCCAGCAGCAATCGGTCACACTCTGCAGCACAGAATTATTCCATTAATAACCTGATTTGTATAAAATACTGACCTTTGTTGCACTAGATGTTGAGGTATTTACTTTTAGACTGCAGTATGTTTATTCAATGATGTTGCTTTAAGATACTTAACCTAGTTTCCTGCAAAGCCTGTCTGAAATAAAGCACTTAAATAACACTTTATGAGAAAGAAACCTGAATGAAGTTTATAGTTTTGGAAGACATGGAAATAATGAAGGCTTTTTGTGGGTGCAGATATCCCTGCGTGTGTTGTGTTACTGAAACTATGAACTGTTGCATACCAATTTGATGGTAGCTGTACTGTTTGCAGAGTTATGTATCAAGCTTTTAAAAGCATTTACATTTCATAAACAAATATCTAAAAATGAAAAAAGTTTAAAAACCTCTTGTACAAAACACTCTTAACAGGCCAAGTAATTACTTGCCGAGATTCATTTTCTCTGTATTTTCTGAAAATATTTGTCAACAAGAACACATTACTGTGAGCCTGATATTAAAATATATATTTTTTCATTATTCAGGGATTACGTTCAGGAGGAGCTGCAGTACGGTTATGTTGGGGCGGTGTATCGCGATTCTGTGGCCTTCAACAGATTTGTTTCTGCCATGACCAGTGAGTACTTCAGTTCAACGCTCGAATATTTCGGCTCATTTTTTTTAGTTTTTTAATTTTTATTTATTTATTTTTTAATGAGGGTGTACCTGCTAATGCT
>NW_013952583.1:798363-801231 GCF_001266775.1 Austrofundulus limnaeus | reverse complement strand
GTGTGTGTGTGCGTGCGTGCGTGCGCGCGTGCGCGCGCGCTGCTGAACGAGGCAGAGAGTCGGGCCACTTTAGGAAGGGGGAGGGGCGCACTGCACCGCTCTCGGAGGGGAGGAGGAGAAAAGTTCTCTTGTCAAAGCTTCTAAAAGTCTCTAAAAACACAGGGAAAAGTCGCTAGTCTCATTTTGGAAAAGAAAAAGTCTCTAGAGGGGTCTAAAATGCTGCTAGATGTAGCAACAATGTAGCTAAGTAAGCAACACTGCTCCGCTCGGCTCACTCCCAAATCACGTGACCAGTCAAATCACAGCCTGTGTGGTTAGAAAATCTTGTTTTAACATATCGCGAGATTATCGCAAATGTGATTAATTGTTCAACCCTATACCATAACATACCACTTTTATTTATAAAACACTTCAAACAGCAGAAGCCCAACCAAAGTGCTGTACAGTAGGCAGACACAACAGGACTTAGTTAAAATTACAGTCAAAATACAAATCAAAATACGGAGCATTTATATTTACAGTGGTGTTTACAGAAGTGTTTACATATACACGTTTGCTGGTCGAATGCAATAATATAAAACATGTTTGAAATGCTGGGGCAGCAAAGACTCATGGGACATTTCAAAAGTTGACAAACTCTGAGTATTTGTGGTCTTATGAAGTGTTTAAATCTGCACGTGTGCTGAAATACACTGCTCAAAAAAATAAAGGGAACACTTAAACAACGCACGCTAAGTCCAAGTAAACCAAACTTTTGTGAAGCACATTCAACTCTGTACAGAACAAAGTATTCAATGCGAATATTTCATTGATTAAGATCGGGAGTTAGCGTGCGTTGTTTAAGTGTTCCCTTTATTTTTTTGAGCAGTTGTATAATGACAGGAGTTTACAACCAGGGCAACTATTGGTGGGTCAGTTTTAGCCCATGGGCCCTGCTTTGGGCACCCCTGTCATAATCAGTCTAATTAAACATCAGTCAAAACAGATATTTAACTGGAATTTTCTAATTAATGAATAATGACTCTGAGACAAGTTCCCACAAGTAAGTAATGCTAAAAGAAATAAACAACCTCAGATTGGAGCTCACAAGAGCCAACAAAGTCAACAAAATCAAGACAGTGCTGGTAGTTCTAACAGAGGATGATCTTGCAGTTAGGTAAAGTGGTGGTAAGTTTTATCAAATGTCTTGTTTTGTGTTAATTAAAGGTCAGATCATCCTCAGCACGCTGTGTGCCTTCCTGATGAARACCAGAAAGGTGTGGTTATTCTCTATGCACCTGCTCCCTCTGCTGGCCCGACTCGTCGCTGCTCCCCCTGCCACTCTGGTGACGGTCAACACGTTCTCCATGGGGCTGACTGTAGCCGGGGCGGCCATGTTCCTCCTCTCCAATCTCTTTGTGCCATACCAGCTCGCAAGGGCTGCCTATTCAGAAYTGCTTCACGTTGAGGTACTGGAGGAAAAAACGAGTTTCTAAAATATTTTTTTATCTTCTCCCCTCCTCACCGAGCTGCCTCTCCCGCAGGTGATCGAGCTCTACAGACTTTTGGCTGTGGGCATCTCTCTGTGGAACCAGTWTGCTGTCCCGGTCCTCTTCAGTGTCTTCTGGTTTGTTCTGTTCACCGTGCAGCTGTTCTCTGACGTCATGTCTGTCAGCGCCGCTTCAACCCATCAGGGAATCTTGTTCTTCCTGTTAATAAGGTGTCCTGTCCTGTGGTTTGTTCATGTTCCCTTTTGAGCATCGTTTTATAATTTTGATATTTACAGTATTTGTCGGACCCTGTAGTGTGTCTGAATGTTGTGCCACACCGTACTCCCTTCTGGGTCTGACCTTTGTGGTGTCCTATCTGGCTCTGGGACTTCTCAACCTATGCAAGTTCTGCCTGGGAGGTTACGCAGCAGTTCAGAATGAGAACGTCATGCACAGGTGAGACACTAAATTTAATTCATGGACAATATTGTAAACTTCAGAAAGACTGGACATTGAGCTATAAGAGCAAGTGTTTTTATACAGTGTTTTTAGTGTTACAGCAGTTCTAGTTAGCATGTTGAGTGCTGTGGTCAACAACAGAGAACAGCACTGAACCATCACATTCTTACTTGTGTTTTTAATTAAAGAAAAACCTGAGCTTTTATCTCTTCAACAGCCGTCTGACAGCTKTTGTTTCTGTTACCAGGCTGTTGTCTGCTGTGTGTGTGGGAGGAGAAACAGTTATGATGTAAAAAAGCTGTAATGGTACAAAAAAACCTGTAGTTTTAATCACTACAAAAAGATCAGTTATCAATTACCACAAAAACTTGTTGTAATGTTTCACTTTTTAAAAATAGTTCCAATTTACAACACATTGATTTTTGTTCTAAGGTCACTAAACAAAGAAAAACCCAACAAATTCAGTTCCTAACAATTCCTGCTTGTAGTCAGTTCATTCTAATCACAGTACAAAACATTTACATGCACTTTATTATAAAAGAAACAGCAGATTGCATCAAATTTTCACTTCTGCACAGCCTTTCATCCACAGCAGCGTGCTGGTGACAGTGGAAAGAAATGAYACCATTTTAACAGGAAGAAACCTCCAGCTGATCCAGGTTCAGGATGAGCRGGCAGCTGAGGTTTTAGAGGACAGGAAAGAGACACAAACAGTAGAATCGGTCCAGGTTTAGCTTCTATGGGAAGAAAAATGAATTAATCACAGGAATAACTGCATAACATGTACAGTAGAGAGAAGAAAGTATAGCTGTATTTTGTTTTTTGTTTTTGTAAATTTGGAGATTGTTCAAGCTAAGTTTATTTTTTTTGTATGTTTTGAATTTACATATTTTTAAATCTGGGGCAGATATGATAAGATTTTATTATTCATTCTGCAACC
>NW_013952583.1:795950-797611 GCF_001266775.1 Austrofundulus limnaeus | reverse complement strand
GAACAAAAAATAAATAAACGATTAATCGATTATTAAATTAGTCATCGATTATTTTAATAATTGATTAGTCGTCGACTAATCATGGCAGCCCTAAGCAGCGGAACTAAAGGATGGCTCAGGAAACCCAAGGCAACCCTAACTTCAGGATTTATCAAAAAGATTTCTCTAGACAGAGTGTCAGCCTCATGAACAAAAACTGTATGTTGATTCCACAAGAGAAGAGCCTGAGAACTGAAAGCTCTGCCTCCTGTTCTACTTTTAGAAGCTTTAGGAACCACAAGTAAACCTGCAGTCCTGGAGAGTGAAGTTCTCTGTTAGGAAAACGTGAAACAAAAACATCTTTAAAATAAAACGTCAGAATCACCAACAACATCAGAACTCTGGCAGCAGCATTTTGGATCAACTGAGGAGTTTTTAGAGATATTTATGGACCTCTTGATAATAAATAATTACAGTAGTTCAGCCTATTTTGTAATATTTTGTTAAATTCTGTGTTTGGTTGTTTTGAGAAAAAGTCACACCAGTGCTTTTCACAAATTAATGCCATCCAGAGTAAGTGAAAATGTGTAAATATTATTTTTTCCTAAAAGGAGTSTTTTAATGGCGATGGGTTATTTTGTTTACCTTTTAAGTTAGCAGTGTGTTTAAATTGTCATCAGCTGTTGGTTGTTCCTGCAGAGGCGTGACAGAGGGCGTCACCCTGCTGCTGCTTGCCCTGCAGACGGGCCTGCTGGACATGCAGGCTCTGCAGCGCACCTTCCTCCTCAGCATCATCCTCTTCATTGTGCTGACCTCAACCTTGCAGTCGATGATAGAAATAACAGATCCKGTTATTCTGGCCCTGGGCGCATCGCGGAACAGGTAACTGTAGCAACGATACRTTTTATTTTCTTTACCAAAATGCAAGTGAAACTAGGTACTGTATAAACATGATGTTGAAGCTTTATCATAATACTCTGTCTCTGTTTGTCCTGTGCTTTTAGAAGTCTATGGAAACATTTCCGTGGCCTCAGCATGTGTCTGCTTCTGCTGATTTTCCCAGTTTTTATGGCTTATAAAATCTCCCAGTTTTTCCACATGGACTTCTGGCTTCTTATAYTGGTGTCCAGCTGCATGCTAACCTCGCTCCAGGTGAGGCCTTGGATGTGTCTGCGTGTATTAAACATGCGTGCAGAGTATTTAAAATCTTTATGCAGCAGAAAACATTTAAACTGGACCAACAAGCTTTTCTTCTCATCTTGTGAACATAAAATGATGAAAGTTTAATGTTCGCTTCAGCTAAATAAACCTCGTTCTTCAGGGGGAAAAACTATCATTGCAGCAAAAATCAGAACGAGATTTTTAGTGTTTGATGGACACAATGTGCTTGTCTTTTTTTATTACTGTTTTGCAGTCTTTGAGGGTAGAAATTCCCCTGGCAACAGAGGGATCAAGACAAGATTCCTGCTACAATGAAACCTTCATTTGCTCCAAGTTGATCATCTCATTTTGGTCTCAGTTTAAGAAAACTGTCACAACATCTCTCAGCATGCAGCTGAAAATGAAACAAAGAACTGAACTGTAGTTTTCCACATTGCAGGGTTCCCACAGGTCCTTGAAATTTTTGAAAGTTTGTGAATTTTAAAAATATATATTTCAAGGCCCTGGAAAGTTTGTGAAAA
>NW_013952583.1:793562-794940 GCF_001266775.1 Austrofundulus limnaeus | reverse complement strand
CAGCCAAAAATTACTCTTGTCCTTGAAAGACCTCGAATGTTTTTTTTGGATTGAGGTTCTCTATTCACACGACTGGTTTTCATCATCTTTAAAAATAAAATAAAATAAAAAACTTAGATTTGTTGTGGTGGATAACTCAGGATTAGGGTACACTGACGTGGCTTTCAACAAATAACTTGAGACTTAGTCATAGTTTTACCCAATCAGAGCAGAGGAGGGCGGGTCCTTCTTTCTGAGCCCAGGTGAGAGCACCACAGCTCCTCCTGTCCTCACTGAGCGTCTGGACATGTTCACATCCCCTCCTCCCAAACGGAGCTGCCAAACCTCCCAGGACATAATTACATGTCCATGAATTGTGGATATAAATGTAGGGTGTACATTTAATCCACTTTCTTTATTGATTCTGACTCAACAACTTCTATGTTGTTCAGTTGTCATTGAATTTACATGATATTAAACCTGTTTATTGGTAACATTCTGTAGTAGCAGTAGGTAGTTGCCGTCGTGCGTGGTTTTTGAATTTGAGGAAATTGGTACTGGAAAGTCTTTGAAAGGTCCTTGAATTTGATGTTGACCAAGGTGTGGGAACCCTGACATTGGTGGAAAAAACACAAGGCTGTAAATTCAAAATACTACAGAAGCTAAAACCAGTTTCTTACTGGGCTGTTGCAAACTCAAAATTACAAGAAAATGGACAAATTTTCTGTCTCTGAGTTCTGAGTGTTTGTAGTGTTATTATGTTCTGTCTGGCCAGTTTTTGAAAAAGGAAAAATGAAATGAAACCTTGTATGACCAAAATAAGAAGAGACGAGAGCCAATGSCTTATTGTGCCTCACATTACAGTTCCTTCTGGATTCACCAAAACACAAAGAAGAAAAACAACAAATAAAACATCAGCACTCAATATACAACACCATGTCCTCCCTATATATACCAAATCACATACACATAAATACAAATCATCATTACCAGCCTTAATCAACATTATCATTACTATAATCATTACAAACGTCACATTTCCATATACAGTATTACCATCATCATAATCATGTAGGGGTAACTACAATCACAACTATTACTATAAACTACAACTCTTCATTAACTTGCCTTTTAACTTCTTTCTAAAGCTTAACAGAGAGCTACTAAACTTAAAGGGATCCATGATTAGTTGTAACACTACTTTATTTGATAAACATTTATTTTAACTGTAAAATAAAGACTGTAAAAATACTGTAGACTGTTTAGTTTGTAAATTTTTAAAAATATATTTTAACACGGACAGAGCTGTTTTATTTACACACAAAGCATTCTGGGTAAATGATGACCTGGATAGGTCCTCAGTGTGAGCGAGCTATATCCACCCTGAAGGTTAATCTTG
>NW_013952583.1:791099-793030 GCF_001266775.1 Austrofundulus limnaeus | reverse complement strand
CAAGATTAACCTTCAGGGTGGATATAGCTCGCTCACACTGAGGACCTATCCAGGTCATCATTTACCCAGAATGCTTTAGTGTAAATAAAATGTCCCTGTCTGTGTACTGGTAATATATTTTTAATCTTTTAGTTTAAAAATTATAAAAACTAAACATCCTACAGTATTTTTAGTCTTTTATTTTACAGTTAAAATATATGTTTATCAAATAAAGTCTAATGTTACAACTAATCAGGGATCCCTTTAACTTCCTCATTTAAATTATTCCACAGTCTAACACACAAAACTGAAATACAGCTGGATTTGACATTTGTGCTTACTTTATATAGTTTCCCCTAATGTAAGAAACCTTTGAATACCAGCAGGAAGACTATTGTTTGTAACTCTATAGTATTTCTAGTGTTTTTAAAACAGAAGACATTGTGAATAAGTGATTTGTATGATAAAAAATCAGCATTATTTTCTAATTGCTCTTTTCTGAGGTTTAATTATTGGATCTATATTTGTTTTATATAAATTACCACTAAAATAACTGTTTTGCTCTCATGCTTTGATTCATTTTGTATCCTTCTTGGCAGCCACCCCCATATTTATGGTTATCTACTGGAGTTAACTTTTGAAATGAAGACAGACAGATTTGGACCAATTGTTTCATTATTTATTCTTTGAGTGATTAGACCTGCAGCCTCAAATGTTTTCTGAAGAACCCTCGAACTCGAAAGAGAAGAAACATATAAATCTTTTTCTGTTGTTTTTAGGTTACAGGTACGATGCTGATCTATTCTCTCTTCATGGTGGAGCTGTTTCGCAGCAATCCCATCGAGAGCCTAGATGAAGTGATCTACTGGGTGAACGCCATCAGCAGGGTGCTGGAGTTCTTGGTGGCTCTCTGTGTGGTGGCTTACGGCACTTGGGAGTCGCTGTTTGGGGAGTGGAGCTGGATGGGCGCCTCTGTCATCATCATCCACTCGTACTTTAATGTTTGGCTCCGAGCTCAGTCCGGCTGGAAGAGCTTCCTGCTCAGACAGGAAGCAGCTAAGAAGATCAACTCCCTGCCCAGAGCCACAGMTCAGCAGCTGGACCAACACAATGACGTCTGCTCTATCTGCTTCCAGGTCAGTCACTCTGTGAGGAGTGGATCTCTGCGAACCTTTTGAGATGTCCAGAGAAAGATAAACGTTGGTACCTTTTATTAAGAAAAACACACAAATGATGCGACTGCAGCCAGAAAGCTCCAATTTTGTCTCATCGGTCCCAGAAAACTTGCTTTACTTTGTTTTTGGCAAATTCCTGTGTTGCTTTTTTTTGTTTTGGTTTGTCTGCCAACAGCAGAGCCCCCAGGGTCTTTTTTCATGGAGCCTGTTATGCAGTGGTGGGCACAGATAACCAAAACGTTAGCCTTGCTAATTTATAATCCACTAGATAAAAATGTAGCTTCACTAATTCATAATTGCTAAACGTAAAAAAAAATTAGTAGAAGCTAAAGCTAAACATATAAGCAGAAGCTAACAGCTAACCGCTAAGACTACTGTCACTCAGTCTGTCACAGGTATTCCTTTCCTTTGAGCTGGAGACTGGTGGGACTGACACAAACCTGTTAATAATAGATAGACCTAATAATAAAAATAATAATTTGTGCTTTATATTGTCATCAGTGTCTTCCTAAACAATGACTGTGTTTAATCCATTAAACATGAGATACACCTAATGGGGAGCAGCAGCTAGGAATTAGGTTTCTTGCTCAAGGACACCTCAACGTGTGGGCATGGTGAGGAATCAAACTAGCAACTTTCTGGTTTCAGGTCTGCTGCCTTACCACTGTGCAACACAGCCACCCATCTTACTCCATTAGTTAGCTGTTAACGGACTTAAAGGCACAGTGTGTAGGATTTTGTCAATTCTTTTAGCCGAAATTGAGATAATCACTAATG
>NW_013952583.1:776094-789973 GCF_001266775.1 Austrofundulus limnaeus | reverse complement strand
TTAATTTGGAAGCCTTATCAACACGGACTGGCTTCATTCACTTCCTCCACTGCTGTATGCTAAATTAACTAGCAGACACTGCGCAGAAAATCGACGTCGTTCAAAACTTCTTCTGTTTGTTGGTTGGCCCAGGTAAAATAAACTACAAGCAGACTCTGCGCAGAAAATCAGTGTTCTGTTCTCTGATTGGCCCGGACGAAAATTCTCCAGAAGAAATCCTTGTCTATGGGAGAARTCCCAGACGGAGCAGMGAAGCGAAACTAGAAYTGAGCRGAACTGCGTAGGAAGGCAAGKGCCASGATAGGTCCTAGGAGGTTGTCTATGTCCCCCATGAATGTTGTACTTTTTAATAATATTGACAGCTGTAGTCACAGGAACATGGGTACTCTTGGCATGTTTGTTCCCTTTAAATAGGCTGAACGAAAAGTGGAAAAACTTGAAGGCACCTTTGATCCTAATTGACTTATTTGAAACATGATGCAAGTCGTTTAAGTATACTCGACAGATCAGCTCTTTTCACTAATTTTTGTTAACTCTTATCAAATACTAAATTCACTCACATGCTTGCTTTTAAACTTAATTCAAACAGTAAGTTGAGTAAATGTATTTTAGTACCTTTACTGTACAAAATGAGTAGGAAATGTTTGACAGTTTGCAGTGCTGTCCTCACTTGCTTCATTTACACACTGTCAACAAATATGTGAGACGTGTTCTTCCTGTTTTTCCCGCCTGACTCCTCCTCCWCTTATACAAACCAGTGGGACATTTTCTTTCAGTCCCAACATTAGTAAACAGGTGATTGCTGTTTAAAGTGTGCTGAAGTTGGAGCTCTGTGKCTTATGAAGCCAGATCATGGATGAAAAGTGTAAAAACTGTAGAAACCTGTAAATAATCTAAAATAAGAAAATGAGCACTGAATGAGAGTGAGAAATTGAAAACAGCTGTTGTAAAATACTGATAAAGAKCACTTGTAAAGTTCTTGTTTGTGTGACAATAAGATGGTTTGCAGATATTTTTGTTAAGCCAGATCTGTGTCTGTTTGCAGGAAATGAGCTCAGCTGTCATTACATACTGTGGTCATTTCTTCCACGACAACTGCCTCCGCAAGTGGCTGTACGTGCAGGAAACGTGCCCCATGTGTCACCAAACGGTCAGACCAGTACCACCGGGTCAGAGTCAGGCTTCAGGCGACRGGACGGACCCAGCAGCTGCAGCTCAGAGAGACGCAAGGCCAGATCAGGCTGCACCAGACGGACATCAGAACACGAGCAACGGCACGGCGGCAGAGACGCAGCGTGATGACGTAACTCCTGACTCCACCTCGCAGCGAGACGAGAGGGAACGCTGTGGGAACGATGACAGTAACGGTGAACCGGACGACAGTGGCAGAGAGGCCACTCAAAGGAACGGTTTCAGCTCCAGTGGAGACTTTCAGTTRGTCAGCCCAGTATCTTCAGAGGACCTGGCTAGTTCCCACATTATACAAACGTCTCTGAACATGCACGGCCACGGGGAGGTGAACGGAAATGACTCAGATGCAGCGTCACTTCCTGCAGCTCTGAGTGAAAACACTGGAGACGTCCAGTCTAACCCAGAACTACTAGGGTTCAAAAATGTCCCCCCACGTTCTAATCATGATAGGACACCTAAAACCTGTCACCATGTTTATCCATCAGGGGCAAATGGTACAGACACAGATCAACAGGCTGTCTCAGCTGCAGGTAACCTTGTTGATAGCACACCTGCTGGATCCTTTAATGGAAACTYCCAACTCTCCACGGACTCTTCAAACGATCATCACGTCATCACTTCAAACTCGGACATCAGAAGTGTCAGTCACTTTTCCTCAGAACAGAYACCGATGACTGACTGCCCTGCATCAGTGCCTTGATGGGTTTAAAATGAGTTCTCTCCGAAATAAGAAACAAAATTTGCCTTCTGTATGTGAACAAATATATAAAAATGACAATTATATATTTTTTTAATCTCTTCCCAGGCATTGTAACGAATGTGCTTCGCGTCAACAAAATCGTGTCTGAATATTGAACCAGTGTTGGCTCGTAAAAGCAAAAAGTCAGAACGAATAACGATCACAAACCATAAAGAAATCATCCTGAATCGATATTTAGGAGTCAGATTTGTTGTTTATCAATTTTTTTGTTTTGCAATTTTTCTTCAGTGTTAAAATCCAGTGCTGAGCTTCAACTTCTTTCTTTACTGAAACATAAAACAGACTGTGTTGTGATGCAGATTTAGTCTAAATGTTGTAGCCTTCAGGTAAGACGACTGGATGTTTGTGGTTGTGTGACATTGTTCTGTCTGAAGCAACATTTTAGCCCCATTTTTTTCATTCAAATAATTTAAAGTTTAAAAAAGCTTTAATTTAAAATCCAGAAGCTTTAATTTAATGTTTACAAATACACAAATTTTCTACTGTATATTGCAGCTGCTGAAGGTTTTTGTGATGTCACGTGTGTTGTTTAGTAAGTTGATTAAACCCATATTAACATGTATACACATGGTGGGTTTTCAGGGTTTAAAAATGGCTACCCWTAAAAAAATAAAATAAAACAAGCATGTGAAAATTWCAACAAGGCTAAAATGAGAAATATTAGGTTTGAAATGTCAGTGGAAGCACAAAGGAGTTATGTGAAATATATTTGTTGTGTCCAAGTAATTGTAGAAAAATGAACTTTTCTCAAAGAGCTAAGGTAATTAAAGATGATTTGTCTTTTATTATGGCAGTAAATATTTACAAACAAGAAAAAATAAAACGGATCTAAGATACAAATATTTGTGTTTTGTTTCGAGGCTGACAGTTTCCCATATTTGGTTTCAAATAAAAGTAATGAATAGATAATATAAAAATGTTCACTTTTAAAAAGACGTTGGAGATTAAATGTTGGTTCGTGAAATAAAGACCTAACATTTCTTGAAGCATGCCTATTGCTCACTGCCTTTAATGCCAGAGTTACAAACTAAGATTATTTTACAGGTATGGAGTTGTTTATTAATATGCACAATCTTATATGTCACTGTATTGTGAATCACTCAGCTACTACCACTAGGGTTGCACAGTATATCGCAAATATATCATCACAATATCATTGTACACAGTATTCATATCGCAATGGACAGCCTGGAGTGCGATAATTGTTGACTAATTGAAGAGTTTTGAAGTTGTGTTTTTCATGCTAATGCTATATTTAGTTAGTAGGACAGAGTCTCACAGCAGCAAAAGCTCCAGACGCAAATGAAGTTGCSTAAAATCCTAAAGGTCACAGAGTGGGAGATTAGAAAGGGAGGAAAGAAAAAAGATATATATCACACCTGATATTATTGCAATAATTTAAAATATTATCAATGCCATTGCAAGATTTATATCACGCTGTCCTTACTACTGCTATCACAAATGTTATCAAAATATTTGACACATTGAGTTGTGGCTATTTTTGTGTTTCCTGAAGTCATTTGGCTGTGGTGGCCATCTTAAATGGAGGTGGCTCTGAAAGTTATTCACTTATAAACGTATAGCCAATGAATAATGAGATAGCTATCTCATTATTATGAGCTATATCATTACTATCTCATAATTATGACTTAGCTATCTCATTATTATGAGATACTATCTCATAATTATGACTTAGCTATCTCATAATTATGAGATAGTATCTCATAATTATAAGTAAGTCATAATTATGAGATACAAGTTTTATTTATTTTTTTTTATCAGGGTGGCGGAAATGGGCTTCTATAAACGTTCTTACCTCAAGGAGTCTGGAATAATTCTCTCATTAAAATAAAGCAATTTCACTCATAAATACTTCCTCAGATGTTCAAATGTCCGCCATTTAAAAAAAAATGGCATGCTCCTGTGAATTTCAGAGGTCACGGTGTTTTGTCTGGGAACTCTGTGCATGTTAGGCAATTCCCTGAAAACTTTGGTACACTCTGTCCACTTGTTTAGAGTAGTAGTTACAGGGCGTGATGTTAGGGCTTGCCTGTCCTACTTTTTTTCCCCCTGCAGGCTGTAACCAATCTGCCATCATATCCGCCGCGTCACTCCGCGGCTGACACCGCCTTCACGTCACAAAGCTTCATATGTAGACAGCCGCTGCCGCTAGTTACTTAACGACTTCGACCGAAACCAAAAGGAGACGAGAGCAGTCGACCCAGATACCCAAACTGATATACGCATTTACTCAACCTCAAGAGTGGACACGAAGAATCTCATACACGGGTGTTGAAACTGCGCGAAATTAGGCGTCGAAAAAAGTGCGTTACGTTTTGGTTTGTCAGCGCTTCTTCTGCGTACGTAGTTTTAGCACGCTAGCTAGCAAGCTAACTGCGCTAGCGAGAGAGAAAGGAAGGCCGTCGAGTGGACCCGGCCTCGTTTATTTAAAAGAACAAAAATCACCCTGGCACATCACCGCTGCCCCCTTTAGTAGTAGGAATCGGACGACGTTCACGTTGAAGACGAGAACATCAAAAGAGGATGGCTCTGAAAAGGATTCACAAGGTAAGATAACATCGTAGAAACGAAAGCTAACACGTTAGCTTGCCGGGCTAGCATTTCACAATGCAGCCACCATATCCTGTAAAACCAGGCGGCGGAGCGTGTTCGAGGAAGCGTCAACTTCACCCTTTTTTACTTTGAAGTGCGACAAAACCATTTGTGTTTTAGTTATTTTTTAACTGACTGCAGTTATAGTACTTTAAACAGTGATTTATACGAGCCAGCCTTAACTTGTCAAACATGATGCAACTGGTTAGCTTTGAGTGTTAGCATTTTTTAGGCTCAGCTTTATCGAAAAGATACGGCTTGATTCCAAATCCTCTTGCTTCTACATTCAATGTTGTCTGGCTAATTAATATTAAGTGGAGTACAGRAAATTTTCCTTACTATTTTACTGGTTACCAGAACCCATGACTCATAGCGCTGGTTTTGGCTTTAAAAGTAGATGATACACTTTTCTGGAATGCAGCAGTATTTTTTTTCTCTTTTACGTAAATTTTACGTTTTGGATCGTGTCTAACTTGACATTTTTATTGAAGTAATATTGTCAAGAAGAAAACATTCAGTGTTGGTCACAGGCTCTTATTTCTTTACTCTGGAATCTTCCTTCAAGGAAATATCTGAACTTGTTTGTGAGATGGTGTATGAGAGGAGGCCAGGGTGGAGCAATGTCTCCACCTTGCTCAGAAATAACTGTGCACCTATAAATAACAAGCAATAGTAAACTAAATATGCATAAGGTCTAATTTAGCTGTTTACTATGGCAATAATAGGGTGGCACCTGACCCAGAGCTGGCGCAGAGTTGCAATTGAAGGAGAGTAGCGGGATATAGAGTGTATATTGTGGCATTCACTCTGAGAATAAAGGCTTTCACATCACTTTTGTGTTTTTTTTWATTTATTTATTTAATAACAAAAATACATATGACATAACTGTTTTGATCTTCGCATTACAGGAACTTAATGACCTGGCTCGTGACCCTCCAGCCCAGTGCTCTGCTGGCCCAGTGGGCGATGACAGTAAGTGTTGGCATTTTTTAAATTCCTGAAAACATTTTCAGACAGTAGATTTAGTTTTAAAATTGAACCAGCAAAAAGTATAGCGAAACCATAAAAGCACAAATGAGTGCTGCCAGGAAGCCATAAGGACATTTTTTTAGCTGTTCAGTTCCTGTCTGATCACATAMCTTTTTTGACCTTTCGCCAGTTTTTAACATTTACTTTCTGTTCTCTGCAGTGTTTCACTGGCAAGCCACAATCATGGGACCTGTAAGTGTTTTATGAGACCAATAATTAAGCCATAAAGTTTGGATGACGTTTCTTGCGTTAATAAAAATATTCGTGAGATAAAGGTCCAAATTTGACTTGAAAATGAAAGCTGTGGTCAATGGGTGCAAGTCTAAATTGTGCCTATGGTCTTATTTCAGAGTGACAGTCCATATCAGGGGGGAGTTTTCTTCTTGACAATTCATTTTCCAACAGACTACCCTTTCAAACCACCCAAGGTGAGTCGATGTTTTTCTCCCCCTTTCCTGCTTGTGTGAATATGGTTAGAGAAGTATTTCTTTGCAACAAAGTGTCTGTTTTAAAATGCAAACTAGCCTGGTAAACRAAACATGCAAACTAGCTTTGAGCTTGTTTGTCTGCTTGGAAAGTAGCGTAGAAGAGCAGGGGTGGGGTTGGTGGGGACAGTTGTCATTCAAGAGCTTGATGGCTGTGCTGTTTTGTAAAATGGAATTTAAATTATGCAACACTGACATGTTGTATGACAGCTTTATCTGTCTATCTAACTTCTTTCATTTGTTTTTGTCCTCTTCCTTTCTCTCAGGTTGCGTTCACAACAAGAATTTACCACCCAAATATTAACAGTAACGGCAGTATCTGCCTGGATATTCTCAGATCGCAGTGGTCTCCTGCACTCACTATTTCTAAAGGTACAGTTAGTTGTGTAGACACCTAAACAATTTTGGTTGGCTTATTTTAAAGATCAGTGTTTTTAAATTGATATTATTTCTTTCAGTTCTTCTCTCCATTTGCTCACTCTTATGTGACCCAAATCCTGACGACCCACTAGTGCCAGAGATTGCACGAATCTACAAAACAGATAGTCAGAAGTGAGTACACGAGTTAAAATCTGAACGTGGAAATGACCAGTTTTTTCTTTTAAAAAGAAACAAGCACATTTTATGGAAACTTAACAATGATCCATCTTTTTCTCTCTTTTAATATTTTGGTTTAGGGAAAAACTACTTAAGTTGGGTACTGTTACTAATCTGGTTTCATTTTGTTAGGTACAATAAACTAGCTCAGGAGTGGACAACAAAGTATGCCATGCTTTAGGCGGGTAAGGCCACGAGCCAGCACTGCATCTTGGCTGRTGTTTTGAGGCTGGATGTGTTTGATGCTCTGGTCTCAGTGGCCTGACCAGACGTTTGCATCTGTGTTGCAGAGAAGGGAAAAGAAATGTTCTGTCAGCACAGATATAAAGTAACAGTTGGTTTTCGCTCAATTTTTTTCCCCTCTCTAACATGCATCTTGATTTTTGTGTTTTTGCTGTTTAAGTGTTTGAGTTGGTTAAATGTTTCAACACTGACCCTGCAGAAGTCAGGATAGTGTGAGGACAGGAAACAGTTCTTCAGCTGTTTATGTAAACTTGGTTGCTTTTTTTTAATATCTCTGGGTCTCCTTTTTGTCAGTTTTTCTATAGACAGTAAATGTTGTACATGCTATAAATTAAGGATTAATATAGTGGCATAAAATATGTAAAACATTTCATCTACACAATGAGGAATTTTCCAATATTTAAATTTCCCATCTCAAAATCTTCTAAATTAGTTTGTTGAAATTTGTCCATTTTATCACCTATAAACAAGCTAGTTTTGTTTTAAGAGTATTTTTGTTTAAAAACTCAATTTATATTTATCTAAAAAGATTTCATTGATAATCCAAGCTGTATATTTTAAAACTTTCATATCGAGGCTAATCATTCTACACAGGGAGTTCCTGGTGTTAACGGCAGCCAGCAAAGATAAATGGTCAATTTAAAAAAAGAAAAAGGAGGGAGGGTTATAAGTCAAATATTTCTGTCAAATATTTTGATTTTAACAGGTAGTTTATACTTCATTTTGGTAATTTATCATTCATTTTGGGCTTTGTTTTTATGCAGATCTAAATCCCCAAAGATGGATATTTTCACTGTTTTTGCACTGAAGCCTGTTCTCAGTTTTTGCCAGCCTGGGTCTCGTTTTGTCTTTTCCCTGTGGATTTTAAACATCTCACTGAAAACATGCTTAGCTTAAACTCAGATTAGTAATAAATCTGCATGTAAACAAGGTCGATGACTTATTGGTGTTGATGACCATTGCTTGATTTTTTTTTTTTTAAGGAGAAAGGGAGGAGGAAGTCCTGCATTTCCTGTTTGTTTTAGAACATTTATCAAGAAGCCATTTTTGCTTTAAAATCTGAAACTTGAAACGGTGTGCATGTGCTTTGAGAAATTTTGATGTTCGTGTATTTGTGAGCATGAATGGGTTTCATGCTAATACTAAAACAGTGACATTTATTTCATTGCAGATACATCAAAATGGCAAAAGAATGGACACAAAAGTATGCGATGTGATGGCGTTGGTTGGAAAGCAGGTGGAAAATGTTGCTGGTTCAAGCTTAAAATTTTGGGATTTTGTTTTTTCTTTTCACTTTTTGTTTAATCAATGCATCTTACCCTGTTTTGTTTTTTTTATTCCACCTGAGTGCTTAAAAAGATAGTGTTTTTATTTTCTTTTGTTCATGTTTTTTTTCTTTAGGTTATACCAGTTTCTGTAAAATTGCAACTCCTTGAAGTTTAAAAATGGTTCAACACAGCTCGAGTGTGCTGCTCAAAGCTCTCAACCACAAATTGATGATTCGATTATTTTAGTCTGCACACTTCAGACTCCTGGGGCTGTGTCTAATCACATCTAAAGTGATCCAGTTTGTCTTATCGGCTGATTTGTTACTTTCTCCCCTGTAAACTGGGTTTCCAAGAGCACTTGAAGCGAAGCATGCATTTTAATAATTTGGTTTCAAATTGGCACAACTACTGCATTTGATCTAGAATTGGATAAAGGAAAAATTGATTGACTGGTTCCTCTGCCTCATTGATTGGTGTGGCATCAGTATGTTCTGATAAATAGTATAGGAATCTGTTATTTAATGAAAGAGATGTATCTTATTCCACTATCAAAGTGTGTACAGAGAAACACAGCAGTATATATCATTAAGGAAACAAAAATATAAGAACTTCAATGTTGTATTTTATGCATGTTAATAAAGGTAGGCTATTATATCTGATGTTTCTGCAAATAAAGTGGATTGTAAGGTTGAACTGTTGGGAAATAACAAATTTGGTTCCCCATAAAGTTTTTTATTTTTTATTATTTTTGTTTTGTTGTTTAGAAGCCAGTAGACGAGCAGTTTTTATGCCCACTTGAACACAAATCTTGTAGCCCTAAAAYGTTGATACAAAGCTAATGGTTGATGATCAACTTGTGGCTTTCTTTTTTTAGTTTTTCCTTCAATAAAGTTACTTCAACCATATGTTACAGTTTATGTTCTTTAATGTATTAAAAGATGATTTTATGCTTTCTAAAGGCCCTGTCACACCGTTTTAAACGTGCCAACTTGTGAACATTTTTTCCCCGTCCATCATGGCCTGCAAGTGATTTAGGTGATGTGGTTGCAAAGGGTTGATTTAACTAGTCTTAGGTGTTCAAATCCTCAATGCAATGCAAAAACAAACAAAAAAACTCACATTCTTACCAATTTTATGTATTTTTACTGTATATAGTAGATAAAATACATGAATTCTGATCATAACTGATGTTTGACCTACATAATGTTTAATGCATCACTGTCCTAAAATATTAATCATTTGTAGTTTGATAAATACTTACACATTTAAGCTTTTGATTTAAAAAAAATTCATGATGTTTTCATACATCTTATTTTTCGCGCCAAATCAGCTGACTGGCTACGCACCATTTATAACCCGGTTGACAAATTGGCCAGCCGGGTGGGCGGAGTTTGCGCCGAACGCCTCGAAAGAAACTTCCCTAACAGTTAGTCGTCATCTCTACCCGAATCATCATCCGGCGAACTGAAAATGAGTGCGCAATGCTGTCACGAGTGGAGGCTCACGTGACCAACAAGGAAATAAATACAACTCAGTTTGGGGAGAGAATAACACAATAAAAAAAAGATTTAATTTAGATTCGCGTACTTACGATGCGCCCAGAACACCGCTACTCATGACGCAGCGTTTGAAGCCTTTTCTTTGTGTTTTGTTCTGTTTGTTTTTTGGAGTTTTATCGGAATGTTCTCCATTAGCCTCGCAGCACCTGGAGCTAAGTTTGAACGGCAAATGGAGGCTGACGAGCTCCAACGGGTCGGTGTCGCTGGCAGCACAGGTGCCTGGCTGTGTTCACTCAGCTCTGCTGCAACAACAGTACATCCAGGTAGTSAGGACACTTACTACTATATCACTTTAATTCGACAACATATAACCTATTGTTTAAAATATAAATATATTTATCAGCTCTACAACAAGTTTTGAAGAATGTCAATCACTTTCTAAAAGTAACAACATTTTTGATGTAAAAGAAATGCTGCCCCTTTCCCTAGGACAGTGACCTTTGGTAGTCAGAGGTGGGCAGACATAAATACAGCCTAAAAATGAAGCCTCAAACAAATAGCCACTGTCTAAAG
Organism: Austrofundulus limnaeus; assembly: GCF_001266775.1. NCBI lineage: Eukaryota > Metazoa > Chordata > Actinopteri > Cyprinodontiformes > Rivulidae > Austrofundulus > Austrofundulus limnaeus. The sequence continues at coordinate 779,715 of NW_013952583.1, read as the reverse complement.
ATGGTTATAGCTTGAAATTTTAATAAAGTGAATTTTCATGGTTTACCACCTTAAATATAGATTATAACAAGTTAATAACACCATTCAGTTACAGTTTTTGAACAGACTCTCTTGAGCTAAAATGTTAAACTCTATGGCAGTTTGTCCATGCTCAGTTTGTATTTTGTGGAGATTTTTTTTTGTGGGGGTGGGGGGTCTTTTGTATAGTAGCGTGAGGTAATTCAATGGGTGACTACACTTGACTTGTTATTAGGGTTGGGCAATATTGGCAAAAAAATTAATCATGATTAATTGTGGTATTTAGCCGATAACGATTAATTTGAAGATTAATCCCCCAGAGTCCCTGGACACCCTTGTATCCTAGTCACATGACCAATTTATAGGGAGAAAATTGGCTCTTTGTAAAAATCTGTTCCAAATTGTGTCAAAATTACAGACTTCAGGCTATACATCAAACTTTAAATTGTGTTGATGGATAAATAATTTACACAAATTTCTTTAATGTCGGTCATATTTGAATCAGAGAGGAACACCAAGCGGTTAGTCTGCCTGGTGGCATTAATCGTATTAATCTTCAAGTGCCAAAAATTAATCGATTAATGTTTTTCTGACGATTAATTGCACACGATACGATTATGCCCAACCCTACTTGTTATAATTAAAAATTCTGGATAAAAGATTTTGATTGCAAAATATTTGAAAACTTAAAATAAGTGATTTCTGAAGGAYATTTTGTAGAAATCATAGAACATAAACCTGTCTAAAAACTGTAGAAGATATCAAAATGACAGCTCTGTGATTCGTTTTAACTCTGTGGAGACTGCCTGAACTGTACAGCTCCAAAACGGGGTTGGATTTCTCATGAATCCCATTTATCTCCTATTTTAATTTATTTACCTTTTTTATTTGCAAATTACGTCTTCTGTGTGCAAAACTTACACTTAAACTGAAATAAATTGTAACTTAAGGCCCTGTCACACTAGACAACTTATGCCAACTTTTGAAAAACATTTTATGTCTAAATTGCTAATAAGTTACAATTTGATACTTTTGTTTGAATTACATTATGTACTTGCCGAAAAGAAGCTTCCTGTTGATTTTTTTAAATTCCATCTTCAGTGTCTTTAAAATGTTCAAAAGTTGGCATAAGTTGTCTAGTGTGACAGGGCCTTTAGTATTGCAGAGAGATGTGCTCAGTGTTGTTGCATCCTATGGACAAAAATAAATGTGTATTACATAGCACTGCATAGGTTATTTTTATTGTGTTCAGATTAACTAATTAATCTTTATTTAGAAAGTAGAAATAAACTGGAGCAGAAAATGTCACATTTTGTTTTGTAGGACCCATATTTCAGGTTTAATGACTTATCATACCGATGGATTGCACTTGACAATTGGACGTACTCGACTACATTCACTGTGTCTCCCCAAGTAAGGTCAGTATGTCTGTTTTTTTTTTTTTTGTTTGTTTCAGAGAAGCTTTAGTAGCCAGGAGGTGATCTACTCACTTCTGTCTTCTCTGCATCACAGGGTCAAGAAGAAGGTGCTTCTGGTTTTTGATGGTGTGGACACTGTTGCCTCCATCTCTCTTAATGGGATCGTCATCGGGAAGACGGATAACATGTTTYGTAAATATGTGTGTTTAAAAAAAACGTTCACAATGTGCAGTTTTTAAACTGATGTCAGTGAGCCATCTTTAACGTAGCGTGGTGTGTAGGACTTCTCAGTCAGTGGTCTGCTGAAGGACGGTGAAAATGTGCTGCAAGTTGGTCTGCTGTCTCCGGTTCTTTATGCCTSTGAGAGGAGCAGAGCTCATTCGTCCTACAGAGTGCCCCCCGAGTGTCCTCCGGATGTCCAGAAGGGGGAGTGTCACGTCAATTTTATACGAAAAGTAAGCTAAATACACTTTTGTATGAAAACCAGTAACATTTTTACCTTGCATCCAAATATTTAAATCAGTTTGAATGTGAAGGAATATTAAAACACATTTTAATCAATTAAATTTAATTCCAAATTTTAAAATCCATATAGTGGTAGGCTATATCAGTGGTTCCCAAACTTTTTATCTTCTGACCCACAAAATATCCATGGCAAAAACTTGTGACCCCAAATATTACTGGTCTGAGTACACGAACTTCATTAATAACCCTAAAAACACTGAATTTTTGACAATCTAAACAGCTTGTACACAAATATAAATATTTATTTATACTTATTTTGTTTTTTTAATAATTATAGGGAAAATATTACAGCAGCAATTATTTTATTAGCCTTTAAACTGATTTCTAGAGATTATCCAAGGTGCTTCATGACCCATAATTGGGTCCCAAGCCCAACTTTGGGAACCAAAGTGCASTGGTTCCCAAACTTTTCAGCTTTTGACCCACAAAATAACAGTAGCAGAGACCTGTGCCCACTTTTGGATGATAAACATTTGTATCAGGTCAACAAAACATGGGCATAGTAATATTTTTTATACTACATATATCCATTTTAAATATACTAACCTCACTCCTTTGTAACAACTAAGGCAAAAATGTCTAATTCAGAAAATCTTTTCAGGACCCCACTTTGATTTTTCGGGACCCCACTTTGGGTCCCGACCCCAACTTTGGGAAACACTGGGCTATAGGATGAATAGTTTTACTTTTAAGTAGGATATTTYCCCCTTTTTTTCAGCTGCTGTAATCTGTCCTTTTATGAGTTGTGACCTTTTTTTGGCAGTACACTAAAAATCCTACATGCAATAACTCACCCTCCATTTATTTTCTGCAAGCAAACAAGCCTGGGATGTGCATTTTCTACAAATACCAAAACTGGAAGAAAACACAATTTATTTATTCAAATTAGTAACAATTTTAGTGAAAGCTTAAGTTTAATGTCTTGGTTTAAAATCAAAGAATTCCCAAATAAGTGTTTTTGTCTTTGGTCACAAACAGCTGATTTCTACAGTGGTACATAGACTATAGACTTCCTGGTCCACACTTCTTCAAAACAACACCCTTAGAGACAGCTGAAAACTATGTCACTGATTCTCTGTTGAGCTGATTATGGCGAATGGTAAATCTTCAGCCTGTCACCCAACCATAACCCAAACCACTGGAAGATCTTGACCTGAATGTTGTGGAATCAATGGGCCTCATTCAAGAACCATTCATACGCACAGATTTGTTCTTAAGTTGTGCGTACGAGTGATTTAGGAGAATTGGTGGCATTCACCAATGTTTTCGTATTCTAAGATTTTTTTCAGATACGAACAAAATTTACGAGTGGTCCAGACCTGTCGTATATTTTACGTGCAGTTTTTCTGCTGTTATCCAGACGGGTTTTCTTCACTAATAACTTTATATTTTGTTAGTTTGAAGATATTTTGAGTGGAAAATAAATTACACTCCATAATTATGTTGACATGGCTATTCTGTTTGAATTAGAGTTATAATTTTAAATTTTATAATTTAGTTTAACAATATAAATTGTCCGTCCGGCCGGCTTATCCAGGATCGGGTCGCAGGGGCAGCAGCAGAAAGACCCCGCTCTCCCCAGCGACACTTTCCAGCTCATCCTGGGGGAGACGTTCCCAGGCCAGAGGGGATACATAATCCCTCCAGCGAGCCCTTGATT
>NW_013952583.1:772473-774438 GCF_001266775.1 Austrofundulus limnaeus | reverse complement strand
CCATTTGACCCTAAACCTAGCCTACACTTTACATGGGATGTGAACTGGGCTTATGTCTCCATATGTTGTTCTTTGTTTTTTTTTTTATTCAAGTGCATTTTTTTGTTAGAGACTGAGAGTCCACTTTGTTAAACATTCTTTAAAAATTAAAGTTTATTGAGTTATTACACTTACATATTACACTTTTATAATTATTAGTTGTAAAATGGTCACCAGGCAATATTATCACGTATCGCAATAATTTTTGAGACAATTAATCGCCCAGCAAAATTTGTTATCGTGACAGGCCTAGTTATGTGTTATGCATTAGCTCAGTAAATAAAACAAGCTTATTTTTCTAGTGGGATATCTTGAATTTTTCTAAAGTTTTGTGTATACTTGTAGCTTTTTAAGTGACAGTTTAGTTTTAACATATGGTGTGGGATAGCTTTGTTTGTTTTAGTTCTACCTTTGTGTTTTTTATTAAAACAGCAATAAGTGCTGGTATTTGTATATCCTCAGAACTAGTGCATTTCCCCTCCCTAATTGTTTAGATTTCTTTTTTATTCTGATTCTTCTCCCTCTATGTGTTCAGACTACACGTCCACACGGTGGAGGCTGCAGGTTGAGCTGCTTGTTGATGCAGTTCAGTCCACTAGTGTCCAAGTGGAGCTCTCTTTACTGGAGCTGGACTCAGAGCAAACCATCCAGATGCAATTTCTGCCGGGAAGGAGGAAGTACAACTTCACCTTACACATCAGCGAGGTGCAGGAAGTACTGCAGTCAAACAGAAACTGAAGCAAATGTTAACAGTATAAAAGTCATTTATTGTTTGTGTTTTCCAGAGCAGCAAGCTGAAACTTTGGTGGCCCAGTGGACATGGCAGTCAACCTTTTTACCGTCTCACTGTCAGAGGATTTCAGGATGAAGCTTTAATCCTGAGCTCAGAATCCAAGGTCAGGTTTTGTGAGAACAAAAGCTCTTTTTTAAAACATGTTCTACATCTAGAAAGTTGCAGTAAAACCAAACAAAAACTAATTTAAACAACAAAATATGTTTTTGAAGTAACATAATTAAGGCTTTCCTACATGTCTGTTTATTTTCTCTGTATTTTTACATTTTAGTGTACGTCACAATTTATTCTCTCAAACAAACAAAAAAAAGTCAGTTGTTTTCCAGTCATTTTAATTGATAATGTTTCATTCCTACAGGTGTATTTTCGCACTGTGGATCTGATCCAGGAGCCAATTCCTGGATCTCCCGGGCTGAGCTTTTATTTTCGCATAAATGGGAAAACTGTTTTCCTCAAAGGCTCCAACTGGATCCCAGCCGACTCCTTCCAGGACCGAGTAACTCCTGCTGTGTGAGTTGACTTTAGTAAACTGATCCCTAAAATATTTAATGCTCCTGTTTTGAGTGATGGAAGTACTACCAGTAGGTAGAGAAGTTGTATTTAATGTGTAAATGCTAAATAATTTTGCTGAAATGTGCTGAAAAAGCTAAAACTGAGTTATTTAAGCTAAAMGAAACAAAACACTAGGTTAGCTAAATGTCTAAAGGAGCAAATGCTAGCTAAAAAATGAAAGAAGCTACACACTAGCTAAAAGCCAAAAATAGCAAAACCCTTGAACATAAATGTAGCAAAAGGCTAGTATCATAAGTTTAAGTTGAAGCTAAAAGTAGCAGAAGTCTAGCCAATAGGTTAGAGTTGAGATCAGTAGCAAAAAACCTGAAATTAGCATAAGAAGACAAAAACAGGGCACCTTAGCTAAAGAAGATTTCAAAGATAACCATGGTTTGAATTAATTTAGGAGATCTCAATGTATGTCTCTGAAGAATTTGTTTTTAAATAAACATAAATATTCTAGAAAGTATAAAATCTACAAAACCCATAAGTACGGCTGCCACGATTAATCGACGACTAATCGATTATTAAAATAATCGATGACTAATTTAATAATCGATTAATCGTTTTCTTTTTTTTTT
>NW_013952583.1:770425-772463 GCF_001266775.1 Austrofundulus limnaeus | reverse complement strand
CTCCAAACTGCTTTGACACCTTCCACTGCCACGTCTGCCTTTCTGTCCTTGACACACATGCACAGTAGTGGTAAAGAGAAACCTGTGCAATATCTGCAAGGCAGAACTTGCCTTCCACAGCAATTATTTTTAGTTAGCATATAGCTAAAATCTAACCATGGTTATATAATAGCAGCTGCATTCTGATGTGATAAGCTGTATGTTTTATATTCAATTAACGTATGATCCGATTAGTTGACTAATCGAATAAATAATCGGTGATTAATCGATTATTAAAACAATCGTTTGTGGCAGCCCTACCCATAAGTCATTGCACCCTTCCCCTGAATGAGCTGAACCTTCAGACGTATGAATGGCAAAAAGTGTACAAAATATTAATAAATAATAATAAAAACAGGAAACCTAAAGTATGAAAGCTGAACCAACATTTGGGGGCCTGTGGTGGAGTGGTTAGGGGAGTCGTCCTGTAATATGTGGGTTGCTAGTTCGATCCCCCGTCCAGCCGTCTCAGTCGTTGTGTCCTTGAGCAAGACACTTCACCCACCTTGCCTACTGATGGTGGTCAGAGGGTCCGGTGGTGCCGGTGCATGACAGCCTCGCTTCTGTCAGTGTGCCCCAGGGCAGCTGTGGCTACAATGTAGCTTACCACCATCAGTGTGTGAATGGGTGACTGACTGTTGTGTGAAGAGCTTTAAAGGTGAAATGAAGGAAAAAGCCCAAAAAATGTGTATTTTGCATATTTTGCATTCATATGTTTTATTTAAAATTGTGATTTTAAATTAGTCACAACTGTAATGAAAAAGTATTTAAAAATATGATTTTCCACCTGCTTAATGGAGCTACAGAGCAGAGCCCGAAATCATTATTTTAGTTGCTAAAGTCTTAAAAACAAAAGCTGCTTCTAAATGTAATCCTACGAGGAGCGAGAGTTGTTCAACAAATATTACGTCACACAAACTGCGCCCCCTGCTGGGAGCTCTGAACGGGATGCAAAGGTATGGTTTTTCATGCAGTTTGTAGAAAATTACATGTTTTGGTCAAATTTACAACAATATTTAGACATTTTATTGATATTCATACTAAATACAACACATACTATCAAATTATTCAGTTATTTCACCAACTAAAGTAGCCTTCATTTCACCTTTAAAATTCAGTCCATTTACCATTTGCAATATCTCAAGCTTTGGTGCATTTTTCCAGACTTAAAATAAAAAATAACTTGTATGAGCTTCTCTTTGTTTAATGCATGTTAAATGTTTTATTTTTTTTTTTTGTGTCAGTTTGAGGAACTTGCTTCAGTCGGCAGCAGATGCTAACATGAATACCCTCAGAGTCTGGGGAGGTGGAGTGTACGAACAGGATCTGTTCTACGACATCTGTGATGAGCTGGGGATCATGGTAACTCAAATTACACTTCATTGATTTTCAGAAGTAAACATGAATCCTTGTTTATCACAATGCAGTCAAACTGCGAACAGTTTTCATTTCAGTACAAATCAAACGGTTCGTGCAGAACATTGTGTTAAACTCAGCTGTGTGAATTTTTATTCAGATATTTTTTGCTGCTGACCGTTTTAATTAATATTTGTCATTTGAAGACGTAATATTTAATCATCTGCAGGTTGAATTTTTATTTAATGTAGCCAAATATAAATACACACCATTGCTTTCTGATCTCTGGCTCTTTAGTTTGTTTACTTCTTTTTTATATGAAATCTTGCATTTGTTTGTTCTGGGTCCATTTTGCACTGTTCCTGCATACGTATATTACAGCGGGTTAAATAAGTATTGAACACGTCACCATTTTTCTCAGTAAATATATTACTAGAGGTGCTAATGACATGAAATTTTCACCAGATGTCGGTAACAACCCAAGTGATCCATACATACAAAGAAATCAAACCATAAATGTCCAGAAATGAAGTTATTTGTAATAATGTGGAATGGCACAGGGAAAAAGTATTGAACACACTTACTGAAATTTAATAAATTTCAGTAATACTTTGTACAAAACGTACAATACTTTGTACAAAAC
>NW_013952583.1:764070-769521 GCF_001266775.1 Austrofundulus limnaeus | reverse complement strand
GTTTTGTACAAAGTATTGTACGTTTTGTACAAAGTATTACTGAAATTTATTAAATTTCAGTAAGTGTGTTCAATACTTTTTCCCTGTGCCATTCCACATTATTACAAATAACTTCATTTCTGGACATTTATGGTTTGATTTCTTTGTATGTATGGATCACTTGGGTTGTTACTAACATCTGGTGAAAATTTCATGTCAGCAGCACCTCTAGTAATATACTTACTGAGAAAAATGGTGACGTGTTCAATACTTTTTTTACCCRCTGTATCTAAAAACCCTGGTTTGTTTGAAGTGTTAAAGACTGAAGTAAAATGAGGAACAGTAGGGTGATTTTTGGAGTGAAGCTGTATGGTTTTGATTGAGTATGACTCACAAACATATTTGTGAACAGATGGCTACTCACAGTGTTAAACCGTGTATCTTTAGGTTTGGCAGGACTTCATGTTTGCCTGTGCCATGTATCCCACAGAGGACGACTTTATTCAGACAGTGAGGGAGGAGGTCATCCAGCAGGTGAGTGGGGGGTCACTGTTTACTCTTGGTTTTGGAATATGCTTAATAAAACTCAAGGCCGTGAATGTTCAGTTCAGCTTAGTTTATTACACTTTAAGATTTTCAAAATGACGACAAAAACAGTGGGAACTATACCATCAAAACCACTAACCTCCAGTGTGGTTTTTTTTTTATTATTTCTTTTTTCTCTTTTTTGCCCTTCAGGTCCAGCGCCTGAAGTCTCATCCCTCCATTATAATTTGGAGCGGGAACAATGAAAATGAAGCTGCTCTGGCGACCAACTGGTTCAACATCCCAGCGTCCCAGAAGCCTACATATATAAAAGACTACGTGGAGCTGTATGTGAACAACATTAAGAAGATTGTCCAAGAGGTTTGATTTAGATTTTATTTACAGTAAGTTTTCTGTAAACTCCAGTTGAAATCTGAGTATAAAACACGGATCTGCCTCAGGAGGACCAGAGTCGTCCGTTTCTTGTCTCCAGTCCAACTAAYGGAGCAGAATCTGAGCAGGAGGGATGGGTGGCAGCGAATCCCTATGACTGTCACTTCGGAGACGTCCATTTCTACAGCTACACCCTCGACTGCTGGGACTGGAGGACTTTTCCTCGGACCCGCTTCGCCTCTGAATATGGCTTCCAGTCCTGGCCATCTTTCTCCACTCTGCAGCTGGTAAATAGATGTTACAGGTTCATTTCATTCAAATCCTTACAAATAAAATGTTGCGTTTAGTGCTGTACAATGTGAGTCAAAAGTCTCAGGACACGCTTTTATTCTAGAAACAAAAAGGGAAAATTAAATATGTAAACACCTCAGCAAGAAAATGGGTGAGGGGGTCTATCTTTTAGGTTATGTCCAGAACATGGCTGCCATTTTGAAAGCCGCCATATTGAATTAAAGTCCAATTTTTCCAGTGAGAAGGGACTCATTTAGCATACCAAAGAAGACCAGAGTTGTCAGAAATGGATTGCTTCAATCATGTGCAAAGTCTCTTGCAGTTCAGAAGTTATAAACACAGAAAGTTGCAACAAATACGTACGTTGCCTGTGATGCACTGCTATTTTATATTTGACACACTCAATATGCTGTCCCTGGTGCTGAACACACAGCTGAAGGTGCAACAGTGCTGTGGGACATTGGTGGTCTCTCTGAGTTTCTGTTGTTGAAGCTCATCAGTCACTTCAGTCCTCTCTTCTTTCGTCTGTTCCATCTTCATGTACCTGTGGTGAACAATAAAACTTTTTGTGTTGATAACTTTTAAACCACAAGAGGATTTGCACTTCTTATTCTATTCCTGAGACAATTCCAGTCTTTGAWATGCCAGTTCTCGTTGGAAAATCTGGACTTTGATTAAATCTGGCAGTTTTCAAGATGGTGGCCATGTTCTGGACATAACCTAAAAGTTAGTCCCCCTCAACCATTACTTGCTGAGGTATTCAGATATTTGTTTTTTCCTTCTGTTTCTGAAATAAAAGGGTGACCTGAGACTTTTGACTCACCCTGTAGCTCAACAAAGCATGAGTCTCAAAAAGAAATGATTAATATGGTGGCTTTGTGGCTATAAAAATAACTTAATGCTATTAAAATAAATGTAAAAGGGTTTTCTTTAAAATGTAATTTAGGACTTAGATGACGTCTTCACACAACAGAGCTGAATAAAAGCCTTATTATTTTAGTGTCTTATTGTTTTTTGCTACCTTGAAGGTTTCTGTTCCAGAAGACTGGAGCTACGACAGTAACTTCACCTCCCATCGTCAACATCACGAGAGTGGAAACCAGCAGATGCTGCAGCAGGCTGCTCTGCACTTCAACTTACCCAACTCCACAGATCCCCTGAAGAGATTTACAGATACTCTCTACATCACTCAGGTAAACCACCCAAACCACACTCCCATCATATGGTACGTACCACCGTGGTCCTACAGAGAGCAGCAATGTAAATCTCTGGTCAAGTTCTTGTTTCCATTCATCGGTCAAGCTTGGACAAATACACAAACGCCACTAAACATGGCCTTTAAAAAAATAAAAGTCTAACTTATTGATTCTCCATATAACAATTGTTTTAAAGTAGATCATCTTGTGTTGACTAAGGACAGAGTTATAGTTGGTAAAATCTTAAAGGGATACATGATTAGTTGTAACATTAGATTTTATTTAATAAACATATATTTTAACTGTAAAATAAAGACTGTAAAAATACTGTAGGATGTTTAGTTTTTATCATTTTTAAACTAAAAGTTTAAAAATATATCACACAGATGGAGCCATTTTATTTACACGCAAAGCATTTTGGGTAAATGATGACGTGGATAGGTCATTGGTGCGAGACTGTTAGCGAGCTATATCCACCCTGAAGGTTAATCTTGGACAATATCTGATGATCGACTCTTTTAAATGAAACCAGAGAGCGTTGACAGAGAGGAGAAGGTAGAAATGACTCAGCCTGTAACTGAAAATATGGATGGAGGACAACAGAGCTGCTTCATGGAAGAAGAACCTCAGCTTAGCCTGTTAGCCTTCACGCTAGCGCCGACGTTATCACATATTAGCTCGGTGCTACACATTCTCCTCTTGTCACTGAGGTCCTCCATCCACATAACAGAGAGGGGAACACAAAAATGACTCAGCTGCAACTGAAAATATGGATGGAGGACCTCAGTTTAGCTTGTTAGTTTGTCGCGCTAGCACCAAACTAATATATACAGTATAAGACAATATAGCGTCGGGGCTAGCGCAAAGGCTAACAAGCTAAATTGAGGTCCTCCATCTATATTTTCAGTTACAGTCTGAGTCATTTCTACCTTCTCCTCTCCGTCAACGCTCTCTGGTTTCATTTAAAAGAGTCGATCGTCAGATATTGTCCAAGATTAACCTTCAGGGTGGATATAGCTTACTCACACCCTCGCACCGAGGACCTATCCACGTCATCATTTACCCAGAATCCTTTGTGTGTAAATAAAATGGCTCCGTCCGTGTTAAAATATGTTTTTAAAAATTTACAAAACTAAACAGCCTACAGTATTTTTACAGTCTTTATTTTACAGTTAAAATAAATGTTTATCAAATAAAGTCTAATGTTATAACTAATCGTGGATCCCTTTAAAAGTAATGTTATGATAAATCTACCACGCTGGGTGTGAGTTGGGGATGACTCTGCTACTATCACACCAAGTTTCATCTCAATATCTGTAAAATTAAGTTATTTCTTTGTGTTTGCTAAGTGCACCTCTTAATCATTTTTAAATGTATCCTAATGAATGATTCCTGGTAATTCCATTAAAACCTGACCACTGGTTTATGAGATATTTTGCTGACAGATCGACAACTTGGCCAAATTATTTTTCCTCAGAAACGGAAGCAAACAAAGCATCTGAACATAAATAATAAATAATGAAACATAAATAATTTAAAACATAAAGCTGAAACATCAGGAACATGTAGACCAACAGCTGGCGGTATCATTTATCCCGTGGAGTCACAGAGTTCACAGCGTTTGACCGTGGCAACATTTCAGTTTGCTGGTGAATACAGCTGATTATCATGATTGTTCAGGTCATGCAGGCCCAGTGCGTGAAGGCTCAAACTGAGTTTTATCGACGGAGTCGGAGTGAAATCATTGAGGGGAAAGGTCACACTCTGGGCACTCTCTACTGGCAGCTCAATGACATTTGGCAGGGCCCCTCCTGGTCATCAGTCGGTGGGTAAACTCACTCTAAACACATTTTTAGGCTGATCTCTGGTCGGTTTGTCTCTTATTATTTCACAAGTCTGTGTAGTTTGTGTGTGATTGTTATAAATGTGTTTTAAATTAGATATGAGCGTTGTAAAATAATCCCTCAGGTCTTGTTATCTCTCTCTGGACAGAGTTTGGCGGAAAGTGGAAAATGTTGCATTATTTTGCACAGAACTTCTTCGCTTCAGTCCTTCCTGTTGGTTTTGAAGATGACGACACGTTGTTCATCTACGCTGTCTCTGACCTGAGTCATGACCTCAAGCTTAGAGCTGTGGTAAGTTTTTACAATGTAAACAATCAGAATAAAAAGGTTCAGCATTGCTTGGATTGCATATCACCTGCCAACTTTCAGTTGTAGACTTCTCCTATGTGGAAACATCCTGTTGGAAAAATATGCATTGTTCAAAATGGTATGTCTGTTAAAAGTTTATTTTTGATCTTCTGACTCCAATAAGGTTCATTCAGTGCTCAGCAGCACAGGCCTCAGCGTACAACCTTGGGCTGAATCAAAACAAACACGGGAGCTCTGCTCTGAGCAGACACTCTGCAAAACACTGACAACTTCTCTCTACTATAATAATGAATTCAGCTTATAATGTTCATCCCTCCCTGGTTACACCCCAGAGGTGTTACCTTTTACGTCAGAACATCACAGTTTTGTTTAAGCTAAAAGAAAGAACACATGGTAACACACACAAACACACACACACCAACTCTTATTCTGTTATGGCCTTAAACCTGAAATGATCAGAAAGTATAAAATGCAAAACTGAATCTAATATTAAATTAATCAGTTACAAAATTTCTTCAATCCAACAATCATTTCACAATGTTTTGCTGACAGTACAGACAAACACACAGAGACATGGGCACAAACATTACCGCAACACACTTTGCAACAAATAAATCATCATCTCATAAGCTCTCCTTGTATCTCCGATCTGTTTTTTTGTTTTTCTAAATACATATTAGTACAGTATTAAAGGGATCCATGATTAGTTGTAACATTAGACTTTGTTTAATAAACATATATTTTAACTGTAAAATAAATACTGTAGGATGTTTAGTTTTTATCATTTTTAAACTAAAAGTTTAAAAATGTATAATAACAAGGACAGGGTCATTTTATTTACACACAAAGCATTCTGGGTAAATGACGACGTGGATAAGTCATCGGTGCGAGGCTGCTAGCGAGCTATATCTACC
>NW_013952583.1:759671-763409 GCF_001266775.1 Austrofundulus limnaeus | reverse complement strand
ATATATATATATATTATAATGATATGAAGTTTAATTAAAACTTTCAGAAAGTAATTATTGGGTAATGTTTTGGAGTCAGTCCAGGTTAAGATAGCTGCCACACAAAAACGGTTACAATTCAGCTTATGTTACAGATGTTGAGCTAAAATTTGCTGTAGTAGTCGCTGAGAGTCATTCACAACGTGCACTCTGAGCTTAACGTCTTGTTTAAAGTTTGTTTTTAGTTTAGTTTATTGTTTTAATCATTTCAGTAAAAATGAAACAATTTTCAATTCAACAAAAAGAAAAAACAACTTTCTCGATTCTCAACATGAGACGATCTTAGTCTGTAACTCAGGTGTAAAATGGTCGGCTTCTTATCCAGTACATCAGCAGAAAAGGCTCTTTTTTTAATTTGTGACTCAGGTGAACGTGTACTCCTGGTCTGACCTGGACTCAGTCTGCACCCGGACGTCGGACCAGCTGCTGGTGTCGGGCGGCAGCGCAGCGGCCATCTACAAACAACCCGTGGCTTCCTTGCTGGCAGGATGTGGACGCTGCAGCCGCCTCACCTGCCTGCTCAGCTTCCACCTGGAGGACGAGCGCAGCGTCCAGCAGGGTCCCACCAACCACCATTTCCTCTGCTCACCTAAAGATGCTCAGGGCCTTCAGAGACCCAACATCACAGTAATTAATAAAGCTAAATTCCTTTCACACACATGAAGTCAGTGAGCAGAGAAGCTCTAAAAAAGTCCTGCAGAAATTCAGTCTACGACCTGAACGAAAATCTCCAGTGGAGACACGCTACAGATAAACGTCTGCTTGCCTTCAAAATAAAAGCCTCCTGTAGTGGCTTGTCAACATAAATATTAGTGGGGCGGACATTAATTTCCTAAATCAATGTCAACACGTATGTTACAATTTGCTGCATGTTTTCTGTGAAAAATATAAGGACTGTGTTACTTTTAATCAGTTATTTATGCACAAGTTGTTGTCTTTTTCTCCCTCCCTCCTTGCAGGTTGTATCGTTAAAAAATAAATAAATAAATCAAGTAAAGTTTGTTCTAATATTAAATCAGAAAAACACCTCCTGCTCCACCATATTTTGTATTTCAATTGTGGGTAAAATTAATAGAAAGGTAGCTACACAGCTTTCTAGATTAGATTTCTAATTTAATTTTAAGTAATGATTCTGCAGTTACACTCCAGATTAACAAAGCTAAATGGCGGTAAGATGTTTTGTGACCTAATTCTATAAAAGTAAAAAAAAAGGTGAACTATGCATCCTCCAAGGCCCAAGACTCAAACTCACAGACTAATGATTTCATGACCGCAGCTCTATATTAGCACAAACTTAGCTCCGTAATTCACAGAGTTGCCACAGATTACAGTAAATATCTTCTACGTTCTTGGCGAAGAAGTCCTGTTTTTTATTTCCCTTTTTATGTCCTTATTTTTCAGTGTTCAGTTCAAGCTTGCTCTGTCTTGTCCAAATACATTTTCAAACAGAATATCTCCTGCTTTGTTGGACACGAGTTTTGCTGAGCGTTATTCCTGTGTTTCATGAGCTCACGTTGGGTCTAATGTTCATATCAATGTGCTAAAAGCAACAGAAACTGCGAATGAATCACTGAAAAACATAAAATTCAATTTATATTTGTAAAAAAATAACACAGAACAAAACAATACTTTGCAAGCTAAGTAAATAAGCAACTTACGTTATTTATTAGAAGGAACTACTTTGTGAGGTGGATGCATTTTGTTTTAGCTGGGGCGTCCTTATGGACCAGCTGCTGTTCGGAATGTTTTATATTTAACATTTAGATCATTCGTTGACCTTTGCGGGCCTGATAGACCTTTTATTTTGTGATGTCCTGAATGGGATCGTATTGTGATATCTCCATCTTCTGATGCTAGTTTGTAGTTTGGTCACAGAGGCAACAAGTCTAGGAGACAAACCCAGACCCTCTCCTCAGTGACACTACACCTCATCCTGGGGGACCCTGAGGGGTTACCAGGCCAGAGAGGATACATAATCCCTCCAGCAGTTCCTGGGTCTTCCCTGGGGAACGTGCCTGGAACACTCAGAGGCCCGAACCACCTCAACTGACTCCTTTCAGCGCAGAGGAGCAGTGGCTCTAGTCCCAGCTCCCCCCCAGTGACKGAACACTTCCCCCTATCTCTAAGGCTGAGCCCGGCCAATGTATGAATGGAASGWATAYGGACCAGTAAACYRAGAGCTTTGTCCTTTGACTCAGTTCTTTTTTCCACCACAATTGACCGAAGCAACGCCCTCATTACTGAGGATGAGGCCCCAATCCGTCGCTCATGAACAAGATACTCTGATACTGAAGCTCCTACACCTGAGGCAGAGACTCCTCCCTGACCCGGGGGTGATTTTTAAATGCAACTGGCTCTGGATCTGTTTTGAACTGAATTAGATGTCAGATTTGGACTTGGTACTTTGCTGTGGCTGCTGTAACTCGGTGGTCCATGGTAGTCTGTAATCCTGAGGCTGGTCGTGTCAGCAACGTCCGGCTACAACAATCGTCAAATGTTTCAGGCAGGTTTGGTTTCTGTGGTGACCCTTAYAGGAGGGAGCAGGGAAAGAAAACATTTGTTTTCTCTTCGTGTAGTTAACTGAAATGTCTTCTGTTGTGACTTGATGCTATATGAACAAGCTGACTTGTTCTTTTGTTGTTGTTTTTTTTGCAGGCGAAGGTGCAGGAGGACAAGTCTGGCTTCACRGTYGTCCTCCACTCTGACTCTGTGGCTCCTTTCGTCTGGCTCGATGTGGGACACGTCCCGGGACGTTTCAGCTCTAATGGCTTCCTGATGGTGTCGAGAAACAGAACTGTCCGTTTTGAAGCCTGGCAGCCCACCAGTGTTGCAGAGTTGTCCCAGTCCCTCTCAGTCACAACTCTGATGGATGTATACTGAACTGAACCCTGGTTTCATCCAACAGTCACTTGTAGGATTATTGAGTGTCTGTAAGATCTTTGGTACAACTATTTTCTGGATATTTTCTAAAACTTGCCAAACATTTAATGAGTAACTTTTTTTTTCTGAATCTTGTTTGTAAAGCATCTTTTCTGCACATTTTACTGTTAAGACAGAACGTGAGAAAGTATTCAGATAATCTGTTACTTTGATTTTGTCACTGGAAATGAAGCATACACACACTTTAAAATAAGCTAAGCTCTGAAAAGTGCCAATGCAGCTTTAATACATTTTGAATCTTGTATGGAAAACAAGTTTCACTCTAATCCTGACAATTATAGTAATTAGAATAAAACTAAATATTTCTGAAGTCGCATGTTGTAAAGTAATGTTTAACGGAGTTTCATATGCACTGGAAATATTTTCGTGTTTTGCACAGAGTTCAGACTTTGATGGTTTGCGTCATCACATTCATAAAATGATACTTTTTTTCATGATTTAAAGTGTTTTTCAAATTTAAAATTTGGAGTCAAGGGAACAGCTTTTATTTGTTTTCACAGACATATTGTTAAAGAATATGATTTTTGGTTTATGTTTGTCATTGTGAAATTACTATTAAAATATAAGGATATCAAACCACTTTTGAAATGCTTTTTGTTCCTATTTTATTTGTTGCCACAGCTACTCAAGTTTAGCCAACACAAAACCACACAACAGTCAGATGTACTGATGAGATTCAGAGGAGGAACTTCACACAGTACTTAGTAGGGGTGCAACAATACATGTACCCGTACCGAACAGTGCTGTATCGAACAATAC
>NW_013952583.1:756474-758217 GCF_001266775.1 Austrofundulus limnaeus | reverse complement strand
GGATAGTATTTATTTTTTAAAATAACAAGCCAAATGAAAACAAGCAAAAAATGAAATAAAAGTAATGACTTTCTACTTCTTGTCTTTTTAAAAAATGTGAGGAGTAAAAAGTACAGATAATTGTTTGAAAATGTAAAAAATAGAAGTAAAAATTAGGCTGAAAAATAATTATTCAAGTAAAGTACAGATAAAAATTCTACTGCCCAGAGAAAACATACAGATTCTACCCAGAAAGGTCCCCAGACTGGGATTTGAACCAGCAACCTTTTCGCTGAGAGGCTCTACCAACYGAGCCACTGTGCTACCTAAAAGCTAATCYGCTAAACGAAAAATGAGTTCTGCCTGTAGATGATTAGCAGAACTATCCCCACCACTGGTTTTAGAAGTACATCCAAATATTACTTTGAGTATTTAAATTTATCCTGTGGTTCATGAAAGGTTTTGCTAACAGACTCAGACGACATGAGTGTGTTATTGAGGCTCTTTCAGATGTGAAGACTGTTTGTATATCCTGTGGTAAGACTATGAAGGCAACATTTTGTCAGTGTGAAAACCACCTCTGCTCTGAAAAGGTCAAATAATTTCAGTCATCTTTCATTTGTTTATTCCATTGTAGGTTAGGTGAAATCTGTAGTTTCAGGTCTCCAGTCACTTTCAGGCTAATTATTTCCATTAGTCTGTGAAGGAGTGTAGGATGAATTCTCCCTCAGTCAGCACCTGGTAAACTCTAAAAATTGTTTTTTTTTAATTCAAGTATAAACAACTTCCATCTGAATACAATATTAAAAAAATGCCAGTGTATAAAACTCTTGTCAGCTGATTTTAGCTGTATTCTAACCTTGTTTGTTTTTAGCAAGACAAATTGCTCATTGTCCAGGGWCAACAGATGAAAAACAGCCTTTTGCTAATTCTGGTGCATTTATAGAAATGTTATTTAATGTGCGTTGTCCCTGACAAAGAAATTGCCAAAATTTTCAGTGATGTAAATTTCTTCTTATCTTTTTCATTTTGAACACAAAGGCTGAGCTTAGAAATTAAAAAATTTTAAAGGGACAAATTATAGTTTAGTTTTTACGGAGCYCACGAGGGGATATGGGGAGATTTTTTTCTTTTGCGTTCCCACACAATACTATTGCGTTACCTCGCAAACGTTTGCATTCCCTCGCAAAATTGTTTTGCCTTCCCACGCAAAAGTTCGTTTTGTATATGAACTGAATTAAATCAGACTTTTATTTTTGAAATATCCAGTTATCAAAACAAGATGTGTCGCCATGAGTTCGTGAAATTAACATTGATGTTGCGTGGCTGTACTATGTTAAAATATCGGCATACGACATATTTCCATGCATGGTTGTGTAATATATTCATTCTGAAGCTGAATTAAAGCAGTAGGCTAACTCGCTAATGGTGAACATGTGAGTTTATTATTAAAACGGCAGGCACAACAGTGATAAAATACTTTTGTGGGGGAACGCAAAATAAAAAAAATCTCCCATGTCCCCTTGTGGGCTCCATAAGTTTTCATCAAAAAAGTTGTCATTTTTTATTAATCACTGATCCCTGCATCCCAAAAAGGAAGACTTGAATAAATATAATGGGTGGATTTCAAATATAAAGACAAGAGGTACATGTATGGCAGGCAGTTCTGTTATTTACAGTTGATATTGATTGGTTTGACACAGCCGTCAACTCAAAAAACACATTTTCAGAACAGTTAATGCAGAGGCCTAAACATTGACACAG
>NW_013952583.1:750503-753766 GCF_001266775.1 Austrofundulus limnaeus | reverse complement strand
TCTCACGGAGTACCTTCATTCTTGGACCATGTATTTCTGTCTTTGTTAAATAAATATTGCCATAACAAAATACAAAATACAGCACTCGTGTGAATCAGTGCACCATTGCTTGTCATTGTAGCCTATGACTGTACGTAGCTTACATGCCAGTGCCGTTTGTATTCAAATTTGCCCTTTTACAAAAATGCATCCAGAAGCAGATATGCTTTGATGCATATTTTATTGATTACATTTTTTTCAGACTGTGCCTGACAAATGAAATACAGTTTTTACTGATTGCTTTAACCTGTTTGAAGAAACTCATCACCATCTCAAAAACAATCAATAAAAACTGTTTTCCAACAGAGAATACATGGAAATAAAAATAAAATCTTTTACTGTGTGAGAAATTAGGTAAATAAAAAACAGTCTTTTACAGTAAAGAACAAAAATCTATAGTAGTCCTGTAGATAAAATTTTTATTGTCATTGTACAGAGCACAATGAAATTACAGTTCAGAACACCCATTCAGAAGAAGACGGATAACAAACATAGGAGAACAGGTACTCTGGGTCATGCTCCCACTGACCCTGCACAGAGCAAGGATCATCTTCATGAAGACATCATGAGGAGGTGCAACCCTCCTAAAAAAACTAACAACCACACAAGTATAGATTAGGGGGAAAAAACACAACATTACTAGTACAAGAGAACAACACAGACCTRCAGACTAATTGCAAATTGAAAAATTCTGGGAAGTAGTGTGAAAMWGGTGCKTTCRKTGTTTCATACTGACAGCTAAAAGGGAGTTTGGACTTCTTGAATGACGTCTGCGTTAAATGTTTTGCAAAAGGGTGGAAAACTGTGTCAATCCCATGAGAATGGGTTAACACATTGCAAGAGGTGTCTTCCACTCTGCTGAGATGGTGATGATGAAGACTGAGAGGTTCCCACTTCCTTCAAACAGGTCAAACCAGTCAATAAAAACTGTAAGTGTTGCTTTAAAAATGAGTATTTTTCTGCAGTATCCCAGATTATTTTGAAGTGTTTGAGCTGGTTGTTTTGTTTTTGAAGTTGGTTGTCTTTGTTTCAGGGGGGGTTGCACCGACTGTTTTGCTTTGTGGTCACGTTGACTGTTTTGTTTTAATAAAGTTTTATTTTTATTTCATTATTTTTGTTTTTTTATCGATTTGCTTTAATGTTTTTATTTTCTGTTGGACCCCAGGATGAGATGGGACCCGTATAAATAAACAAATACATTTTCTCACACTAGAACTGAGAAGTTTGAGAGTTGCATTTTTTATTTTAGACTTTAACGTTGGGAGACATTAGTTATGTATTGTTTTTATGTTTGGAAGAAGTTTGAGTCAAATTAGTTAAATCAAATCTTACTTTAGTTTTATTTTTTAGTAAAATTTTCTAAAATACAAATCTCTTTGTTAAGGGAAGTTTGAGGCAGCTCATATTCGAAGTCGGCTGTGTTTTGTCGTGTGACTCTGACCCCTTCATGCTGCCTCGGATCGACTCGGGGGGCGGCTGACCCTTCACATACTGTATACCGTCTCGGCCCCCCTCATGTGCTGCTGACACACTTCCAGGCAGCCGTGATTCTGATGGTAACAGGTCCTGCTGTTCTCTCCACCAGCTTCAACAGAATTCCTCCTCTCCAAACAAATACCATCGGGCCTTTTGTTGAACTGCACATATTTACAGATTCCTTTACAAGAAGTGGGACAAAGCCTAAGATTTTAGATTTGCAACAATCTTTGGCAGCATTGTAAATGAAGCTTTAAGAAGCTTCATATGAACTATAACTGAAAAACCATATTTATTATCCTCTTCCAAAAGGTGAAAGGTGATGGATAATGTTTTGGCTCATGTCTCTGTGTGTGTGTGTTTGCACAAAATCTCATAAACCTCTAAATATTTTTGAATTAAACTTTCAGGAAGTGTCATCAGATGGGACATCTACAACTGGTTAACTTAAAGGGGCAATATTATGTGTTTCTCAGGCATATATTTAAATACTATACCATGATAAAGTATCTATGTCATGTTTAGCTGTTATTAAAGTGCTGTTTTTATGTTTAAATAGAAAATAAAGTTATCTTTTCATCACTTCCTTTTCTAAATGCCTTGAAATKGGCCTCTGTCTCTTTAAGAACCACCTTCCGCTTCTGTCTCGCCCATGATGCAGTTTACTTGGCATCTGAAAATACATTTCCTGAAAGGTATTTTTAATCTGACAAGAGCTTCACTGAGTGAGAATTAATGTTGAGAACTCAGCAGACGGTTTAAGTTTCACTTTCACTTTCACCCGAGAGCCTGCAGGAGTCAGGAACGGGGTATGTGGGGAGAGAGGGTGGCGCTCCGTGATGAGGAAGTTCGGCTTAAAGTCACGTCCCAGGGRCGTTTCTGTTCCCAAAAATCATTTCTGGTCCCCACCTGTCGTTTTGCTCCTCAGCATGGCTTCCTAAAAACGCTGCAGGATTTCTCAAACATGCATGAATGAGTCAAAGCAAGGCTTTAGACATGTTTTTTATGAGAGTATAACATTATAACATGATATAAAACTCAAAAAAGTTGATTTTTACATGAAATTGCCCCTTTAAGAAACTCAATTCAAGATAGCTTCACAGCTAAGCAACATTAGTTAACACATAAATGGCTTTAAGTCAGGTCAGTTTTACAGATATTGAGTAAAAATTTGATGTGGTAGATGAGTTTAATGTACAACACGCACACTAAGCAATGTGTGATATGCATTTTTTGAGGAAGTTGTAGCCCTTTAGTTGGTAAGTCTTTGCAGACGTTTCTTGGCATACCTCTCTAACAGTTACTCAGCTGCCATTTGAAAGCTGGGTACAAAAGGCTTTGTCGTCGTGATTTGAGCTTTTTGTGCAGGAGTGATGTGTGCCGGCTGTTTTCAGCTTCTTGTTAGCCTGTTTGGGAGTGGGTTTAGTGTTGGGGAATTTTAATGCAGCCTGAGACCCAAGAAAAGCCTCAGAAATTCAGCTCAGGGAGGTAAAGCCCCTTGTAACCATGGTGAGCTGTCCTCCAGTAAAAACCTCTGATGTGACTCATCTCACGTCTACAAATAAAAGCTTCTACGTGAAGTTTTTGTGTAAAAACAAACTAGTGGCGCCTCCAGGATTTTTTTTAATTGAGAGGGTCCCACTGAAAATCCTGGGTATAGTATAAACCAGGGGTGGGCAATCCTGATCCTCGAGGGCTGCAGCCCTGCATGTTTTATTTTTTTCTCTGCTCAAGCACACCTGATTTGA
>NW_013952583.1:747858-750268 GCF_001266775.1 Austrofundulus limnaeus | reverse complement strand
TATATATATATAGTGTAAGCTAGTTCTAAACAGTTAAAGTGGTAAAAATGAACAGAAACTCGGGCTATGTCTCAGTTCAGGGGTTGTAGCCCATGTAGATTGTGGCCCATGTAGGCCGCGCCCTACGTGGACTGTAGGCCGCCAGTTTAGGCTGCATAAACAGCTGTGAAATAAGACGGCCTAGATTATGAATGMTGTATGTTTGCGTGACTGTGCGCTGCACCGTTACCATGCTGTTACGTTATATATCACATGCCTTCAGTTGTCTTTTCACTGTATAGCTTCACAAAATTCAGTAATTAAAAAGACATTACAAGTAAATACAAAAAAAAATTGATTTTAGCTCCAGTATCAGTACTTGTTATAACAYCTTATTTAACATTTCGTTGCAGCATAAATTTCAGCAGCTAAGTTGCTAAACATATATACCTAATTACCTAATTTCCCTCTGGGATCAATAAAGTATTTTTGAATTTGAATTGAATTGAATAATGACAGTCTGAGTGACAGCACTTAGACATACGAAAAGTTTGTTCTGCTATTAGCTATTAAATAATTTGTGGAACCATGCCCACCACTACTAAYTGAAACAACTACACACGTGGACAAAATTGTTGGTACCCCTCATTTAATGAAAGAAAAACCCACAATGGTCACAGAACTAACTTCAATCTGACAAAGTAATAATAAATAAAAACTATAACAATGAACAAATGAAAGACAGACATTGCTTTTCAACCACGCTTCAAAAGAATTTAAAAAATAAAATAAAACTCATAAAACGGGCCTGGACAGAAATGATGGCACCCCTGAAAATAATGTGACCAAATGGACATATTTTATCAAATCTTTGTATATAGGCCTACAGATACTCACTGTGCTGTTTGACATGGTGTGGACCACACTCAACATGGACCAGAGGAAGAGAAGGAAAGAGTTGTTTCATGAAATTACAAAGAAAATTATAGACAAGCATGTTAAAGGTAAAGGTTATAAGACCATCTCCAAGCAGCTTGATGCTCCTGTGACTATAGTTSCACATATTATTCAGAAATTTAAGATCCATGCCAACCTCCCTGGACATGGCCACAGGAGGAAAATTKATGACAAATCAAAGAGACGAATAATAGGAATGGTAACAAAAACTTATAAAGGGACTAAAGGTGAACTTCAAACGTGGGGTACCAACAATTTTGTCCATGTGTGTACCTCAATCAACTTAGAAAGGACAAAAATGGTCAGTCAGCTGTACAGATATTGAGCTGTAATTTGGTCTGATAGTAGYTGAGACTGATCCTCACGTCATAATCTAAATGCTAACATGTTAAACTCGATCTTTGTGTTAAATTTTGTCATTAACTGTTTAGAGTACACTCCCTCCATCTGTTTACAACACATCTCATAAACCAYTGGACAGATTTTAGTAAACCTTTCAGGAAAAATTTACTAAAGGTGCTGCTACAACTAACCAACATCAAACCACAAAAAATAGTCCTAACCCAGTCAAATTAACAGATATTAAGCTAAAGTTTRATGTGGTAGTAGCTGAGAGTCACTTTTTCTGACAGCTAACAAATCCCTGAAGAAATCACGAGACTGGGCCTTTATGAGGTTTTTCTAAAACGTATTTAACTTCATAACTTCTCATCATCAAATGATCTAAGCTTAAAAGTCCATGAAATGTGTCAGGCCTTTAATTCACTGAGATTTTTCWCACTAATGATTAGAGACTCTGTTAATATTCAGCACTCCCATCGTATTGTGTCATGTGGAAGTATCTGGTTAGAAATGTCAAACAAACAGACGAGCCGACAGCACAGAGAGATCAATGCTCTGAAAGGAAGCCGCTGGCCTCCCTCCCTTCTCGTCATGGTAAATGCTGGCATTGTTGAACTTGGACACAAAGGCTCCTTGTTTGTTCTTGGCTTGGAAAAAAGCTCCATTTTGTCTCTTCAGAGCAACTCCAACCAAATGCCAAGAGCTGTGTTTGTGTCCGCCTGTTCTCAGATTCCCTCTTAACYTCACTTGATCCATTATGTTTGTGATATTAAAAATTGTGCTGCGAACAGATTTCCGTCTTTTAGGGAAATTATTTGCAGCAGGTGATGAATCATTGTCTGTTACATGTTGTGCACCTCATGTGATCTTTGTTCCTTAAGTCACGCTATCAGCTTGTGTATTTGTTTGACCCACTGYTAAAGCAAATACTGAAATTAGTTTCCATTTCTTGCAGATGTCACGCTCAGTATGTGCTATGAATTACTCTCAGCTACTACCAAGGCTGTAATAGTTTTGGATTTTTCATTATAGTTTAGTTTTATTTCGTTTTGACTTTTTTAAAAATTTAATTCAGTTAGTTTTAATTAGTTTTTACAGCGGATTTGCTAGTTTTTATTAGTTATTATTGCAT
>NW_013952583.1:745415-746578 GCF_001266775.1 Austrofundulus limnaeus | reverse complement strand
AAAGAGATCCTTGCTAATTAAATTACTCTTATAACCTTGTTATAAGAAGTGTAAGCTGACCCTTACACACACATTTCTCAATGTTTACATCTAATAGCATCTCATGTTTAGGCTATAATCCTGAAAAAGATGTTTTGAGTTTTTTGGCATTTTCATTCTTATTCCTGTTTGTACTCAAAGACTTTCTGCACAACCCTCTATAAGACATGCCTGTTGTAAACCAGGGTAATGTGCAGTGTTCGGTTTGCATTTAGGCTAAAAAGTTCTGTTTTGCTCTCATCTGAGCAGAGGRCCTTCTTCTATGTTTGCTGTTTTCCTACATGGTTTGTGTAAAACTGCAAAACAGGGCTTGTGTCTTTATTTCTGCTCTTCCATAAAGTTCAGATTTGTGGAGTAGGACCAACACTGTGGACAGATTGTCCCACCTGAGCTGTGGGTCTCTGCAGCTCAGCCACAGTTGGCTGCTTCTCTCCCTGTCCAGTCTGTCTGTTCAGGTGGACGGGCCTGTCTTGGTTGGTTTGCAGTTGTGSCATCTTTAAAGTTTCAGATGATGGACTGAACAGTGAGATGTTCAAACCTTGAGATATTGTTTTATAATCTAACCCTTTAGTAACTTTATCCCAGATCTTCTGCTGTTTCTTGGTCTTCATGATGGCATTTGATTAATAATCCCATAAAAATCCTGTTTTCATTTTACCGAAAAGAGCCATAAGAATTGTCACCAGAAAATATTACAGTCACCCTTCGAATATATTATTTTGTAAATTAAAATTATTAAAATTTTATGAGTTGGTTGATTATAATATCTTGCAGATTATGTATAAGCCTCATAAAAAATTACCTTTAAACATCCAGTTATATTTTGTTACGAGAGAAAGTTCTTATAATCTTAAAGGACTTGAGATGTTTGTGAAACCTAGAATTCGAACAAACTTGAAGGACTGATGTTCAAAGAATAAGATTATGGAATAATCTGGAAAGTGATTATAAAAATGCTAGTTCAATGTACTTCTTTAAGAGAAGGATAAAAATAAGTTTGTTAAAGAAATATGAAATTGTATAATGTAAACCAAAAGTTGTTGTTGAAGCTTTTATTTTGTTTTGTTTCTTGATTATTATTGCTTGAAATTAATTTTGGAAAAAGGGGCAGATATAAGATTTTT
>NW_013952583.1:743655-744675 GCF_001266775.1 Austrofundulus limnaeus | reverse complement strand
GAGTAGCCGCCATGTGATTGGCTGATTAGAAATTAAGTGTTAACGAGCAGTTGGACAGGTGTACCTAATAAAGTGGCCGGTGAGTGTATATGCTAGTGTTATGTTTTAATTCCATACTGACGCAGCCAAAAGATGAAAACAAAAGACTCAAGTACGCAGTGTGCACTCCTATGCTGGCTGATCAAATTTAGGCACAACACCTCTCCCATTTCCCCCCAGAACCCATGCACTGTTAGTGTTTTTGTCCCAGCAGCACGGGTCAGGGGTCTGCGAGAGGTACCTTGGAGGTCCTCAAAAGATTTCACTAAATTGTTAATTTGGTTTTTATTTTTAAAAATGCATAGAGAAAAATGAACTAATAAAACAAACATAATAAACTAAATAAAAATGTATATTCCCATGGCATTTAGGGGTTGAAATGATGATAAATTATCTTTCAAAACAACATGGGGTTTATGAGGGGGTCCCTGGAATTTTGTCACCCTTGTAAGGAGTCCCCAGACCCAAATGGCTTGAGAACCCCTGATTTAAAGGTAATCAGACTTGTCTCCACTCCCTGGTCTTCTCTGCTCCACCTGCTCCTCTCCTAACATAGCATTCACCTGCTCGGGCCACGCCTCAACCTCTTCTCAGGACTTCTTTAGTCGGCAAACGTCCACCTGCAGGTTCATCTTTTCAGGCAGCTGGTTCAAAAAGCTCTTCCAGCTTCAGTAGCYCAATCTTCTTTTTCAAACTCGTCCTGACAGTTCACTTGATTAACTTTATTGAGCACCGCTCACAAACGTCTTCCTCGACATGACATGTTGGCAGCTGTCAGTCACCAGGGGGCACGCCCTAAAACTAACAATTCACATTCTGATTGGTCAGATCATGTGAACGCACGCAGCTAAATATTAGTTTGGATCAATCAGCGGCCACTAATATGCATCAATGACTGACAGAAATCCTGATACAGTGGGGAGAACAAGTATTTGATACACTGTTGATTTTTCAGGTTTTCCCACTTGCAAAGCTTGTAGA
>NW_013952583.1:741703-743261 GCF_001266775.1 Austrofundulus limnaeus | reverse complement strand
GAGCTATACCCACTCTGAAAGTTAATCTTGGACAATATCTGATGATTGACTCTTTTAAATGAAACCAGAGAGTTTTGACAGAGAGGAGAAGGTAGAAATGACTCAGCCTGGAACTGAAAATATGGATGGACAACAGAGCTGCTTCATAGAAGAAGAACCTCAGCTTAGCCTGTTAGCCTTTGCGCTAGTGCTGACGCTATATGTATTAGCTCAGCGCTAGCGCAAAGGCTAACAGGCTAAGCTGAGGTTCTTCTTCTATGAAGCAGCTCTGTTGTCCATCCATATTTTCAGTTCCAGGCTGAGTCATTTCTACCTTCTCCTCTCTGTCAACACTCTCTGGTTTCATTTAAAAGAGTCAATCATCAGATATTGTCCAAGATTAACTTTCAGAGTGGGTATAGCTCACTTGCAGCCTCGCACTGATGACCTAGTTGATGTCATCATTTACCCAGAATGCTTTGCGTGTAAATAAAATGGCTCCGTCCGTGTTAAAATATATTTTAAAAAATTTACAAAACTAAACAGCCTACAGTATTTTTACAGTCTTTATTTTACAGTTAAAATAAATGTTAATCAAATCAGTCAGTTTTGTAGCAGAGAACTATCAAATTGTTATAAACAGTTGGTACTTAATCAGCCACAGTGTGTGCACTAATGAAGAAAGAGTAAACAGACCACCTAAGATTCAGACTTGAMAGCCATTATTACACCAGTATGACACATTTGACCAAGTTATTTATTTCACTTCTGCTAAACAGGAACCTGTCTGGCTAGCCTTTAGCTTGATTCTTAGGTGGGTGTCTTCCTCTTTCTTTAAACTTCGTTCTTTTTGACAGATGTCACAAATGATACGGTACTAAATGTTCCTACTTATTTAATATAAAGGTCACTTTAAATATCACTAGACTCTTAAGACCATAAACTAAGAGCTGTGTACTGTAGCTGTCAGTGTTAGTAGTCATAAAGTTGTGCTTTTTTTCCCAAACACATGAGAAATACATAAAGTAGTTTATTTAAAAAAACAATTTGGAAGCTTATTTTTACCACAAACCTGCTGCAGAATGGTGAAGTGTGGGCGAGTTTAGTTTTTTCATGTCTGTGTTTTTATTTTACTGAAATGTTAGCAAATTATATTTTAAATCTCTAAATATGTTACAATGAAGCTCTTGTCTGATACAAAGCTAACTGGCTTTAGAAAACACAAAAAATACTATAAATATGGAGGTAAAATCTGGTGTGGTAGTAACTGAGAATCATCCCCAACACACACTCTGAGCCCGAACGAATCAGGCAAGGCCTTCACAGAATGTGACTGCATGCCTTTTGTTTAAGAATAAGCTTCCGTGTTAGAGGTTTTATGTCTTTGACAATTATTTCAATATTTAATTTAGTTGTTTTAATTCTTCAGATTTACTTAAACTGTTTTAAGTTCTGTAAGCTACTGCTAATTTCTTGATTTGATTTGATTTATTTATTTAACAGGAAAAGATTACTAAAAATCAAGCCTGACTCAGCATAATTGCTGTTTTACAGCAGGTTTCTGTTCTGCAGCACATAA
>NW_013952583.1:738456-739872 GCF_001266775.1 Austrofundulus limnaeus | reverse complement strand
CTATAATATAACACATACAGTATAATGTATTGTGTGTATGAGTGTGTGTGGGTTTAAATGTCACCAGAGGAGATGCCCATGTTTTTAATAGGTGACCTCCTACTTCATTGTATGCTGATGAAAGCAACCAGAATAAAATGGGTTCATAGCGAAGCTGAAACCTGTTTAAACAGCAGCTATTCAATTTAGAGACTAGAATAAGGAAGACTAAAAAATAAACAATAAACCCTCACACAGATTTTTACTAAGCCCAATGTGATATTGTCAGTTATTTAAAATTTTAAGCACTGTCAGATGTTATATTAAAAATATAAGAGCAAGAATAATATTGAAGATTGACTTTTGAATGATAGGCTGCACCTTCAGTATCCAACATAATTTAAAATTAAGGGCCTAGCTTTCTTTGAAGGAATGCAAATCACACACTTCTGCTTATGAACAGGGGGTTGAGTTGTTTTGGTGAACATTGTGTGTGTGTGCGTGTCTTGTGAGATGTGTAAGGGCTCAGATTGTGTGGTAATGATTGTCAGCTAATACCAAACCAAATTAGAGCTTATTATCTGTGTAACCTCATTGGGTTATCATTTTTGTTTTGGTTAAGTCATTCGTCTGTGGCGGTCATCTTGAATTAATACGAGTCCAAAAGGACCCTCAGTTGCCATGTACTTTGTGGACATAATGGCAACAGAGTTTTAACAAAGTCTCCACTGGGTCATGAAMTATTTTGCTAACAGGACAAATAAACATTATTGCCTCAGTGGTGAGTAATAAGTCATGTATTGGATTGAAAGTTACTGTGTTTTTTATATATACTTGCAGACAAACTACAATGTTTTTTAAATCTGGCTTTTTTTCCCTAATGGCCTGATTACTCAGTTTGAGGAGTTGCCTTCAAATTAATAAATGCACTGAATTTTTTCATAATTTTCATTATTCTGTTTCAAGTATAAACACTTCAAAATTATTTTTTGATTCATTAGTAATAAATTCTGACATATCTATTACTGTTCTGCTGCTGTTCTTATGTTTACAAACATTTTGTCTGCACATGATCTGTGTGGACTTATTTAGTGCAAACTTTGATTTGTAAATTTTTTAATGTCACTGGTATGTAAGTCAGGCTCGTTTCCGGTGAGAGTTGGACTCCGCCAAGGCTGCCCTTTGTCATCGATTCTGTTCATTACTTTCATGGACAGAATTTCTAGGTGCAGCCAAGGTGTTGAGGGGATCCGTTTTGGTGGTCTTAGGATCGCATCTCTGCTTTTTGCAGATGATGTAGTCCTGTTGGCTTCATCGGAACGAGATCTGCAGCTCTCGCTGGAGCGGTTCGCGGCCGTCATGATCTTGAGCCGCAAAAGGGCAGAGTGCCTTCTCCGGGTCAGGGGGGTCGTCCGGCCTCAAGTGGAGGAGTTTAAG
>NW_013952583.1:734495-736478 GCF_001266775.1 Austrofundulus limnaeus | reverse complement strand
CAGTTTTTTAACCAAAGAACATGAGCATGTTGCTTTGAATTTACTCAACTCAGTTAAGTGGAACCGGGTCACATAACATAGTTAAGTAAATCCAACATTTCATTTTTAGAGTGTACTAGCGTGGTGTACCTAATAAAGTGGCCGGTGAGTGTAAACTCTGAGTCTGATGTGTAGAAGACGATCTTATGCTTGTACTTATTCTAATACTTTTGCATGAAAGGCAGTGAGCAAGTTCAATTATTGCTAGGCTTTTAATTTTAGTCTGCTATTCTCATTTGCATAAATAAAGAGAAAACCACTGCAGAGATTTGTTTTGTGTCTCTAAAGTTTGCATRACTCCCGCAAGGCTAAAACGCTCTGCTGCATTTTTCTGTTTCAACACTTTCCTGAGCTCAGCTTCAACRTTATCAAACCAGTTTGTGTGGCTGTGTAGAAAACCACCGGTCAGATGATCCATCAGCTGTTCCAGCCCATGATTGGTTGCTGGAATGTTTATTTCTGGTATTCTGCCACATGAAACAACTTCCCTCTTCTGAAAGTTGYATTTCTTTTGTTCTGCTGCTGTGATGCACATTTTCCCAGCATCTGTCGTCTGCCTGTCAGGTCGCTGCTTTTTCACAAAAAACCCAGCAGCGTCTGCTTTCAYGGCAGAAACGATGACAGCACAGTAAAAAGAAGGCTGAGAGTTAAAAAGCTTCAGCCATTCAGTTAGTAGATAAAAGGGAGCTAATCCTCGCTCTGTGCTGGGCCATGGGACTGGGCTCTAATGTGGTCTGCAGCTGGACAGAACATCACCTGGGCCTTTTGTGTTTAACCACAATGAAACAGAATCAGATTCAGCTGAACTGGTTTGTCTCCTGCAAGCTTAGAAAAGCCTCTGTATGATGTTCTCTTCTTTTTCTGCCCAATTTGACTGAAACCTGCTGGAAAAGCTCAAATTAAATATTTATTTTKCACTGATCATTAAAACAGTTTTTTAAACTCACGTAATGGCTTTATTGCTCTGACTTAAAGGGGATCTATTATGCAAAGTTTTTTTTTACTCCACTTWGGGTATGTACTTCTTAAAAAAACAGTCGTAGGACCAAAAAAATGCACCCAGGGACATATTTATTGTAAGTAAATGTATTTTAAATGTATATTAACGACAATTTTTATACTTCCATCATTTTGTGATGTCACAAGCTGTACGGCAACCCACAGGAACCTGCGTTCAGCCCCTTATCTAGCAACCCCCGGGTGAAGCTCCACCTCCTCCGTATAAAAAGCCGTCACGGTTGTTGTTGTGTAATGCGCAGCTCATTTCACAACAAGCCTCCAATAGGTCAATGGGTAGAGCGTTAGACCAGAGAGTGGGAGACCAGGGTTTGAGACCGGCATGGACACTATTTAATTATTTATTTTCATTCGTTATGAACACGTTTTCTCATGTACCTCTATTGTTTAGCTTATTAAAGCCTTGTTAAAGCCTATTTGTTCGAGTTTCTGAGGTATTTTGACTGCTGCTGCTCCCTGCTCTGGTAACAGCATGCAGAGTGAGCGCAGAGCAGAGGAAGGGGAGAAAATAAAAGAAGCTGGGACCATGACTCTGCCTCTGGGTTTCATATGGTTGTACAACAGAGCTTCTGCTATTTTTAGCCATGCTAACGTAAACACTGGCTTTGGAGGGCGGAGTTAATGTCAACAGATTTTTGGAGGGCGTTACCAACAGAGCTCATTAACATAAACAGCTCTTCTCAACAGAAGTCAGAGAAGGCAGAACTAGAAAATTATGAAATTTTATTATCTGAGAATTATTTTGTGCATTAAATCGAATGAACATGGTCTGGATAGCCCACAGACATATCATAAACATTTCTAGGACCCATAATTGGTCTCCTTTAAGACTGAAAATGCTCTTTAGTCAGCCTCAGTACAGTTCTAGCTAAAGACCTAGTATTACTGGAAGAAATGCATACCACCCTCTGCATTTCATGCCAGAGT
>NW_013952583.1:730438-733045 GCF_001266775.1 Austrofundulus limnaeus | reverse complement strand
GTGGCAGTGGAAAGTGTCAAAGCAGTTTGGAGAGAAAAACAAAGGAAAGAACAAACAAACAAAAAAAGAAAACGATTAATCAATTATTAAATTAGTCATCGATTATTTTAATAATCGATTAGTCGTCGATTAATCGTTGCAGCCCTAAATGGATGGATGGATTATTGTTTGTGAATGATATCAGATTGATTCATCCGTCACGGTGTAATGATGTCTTGCGTTCATGAAGTATTTTGCAAG
The DNA here is from genome assembly GCF_001266775.1 of Austrofundulus limnaeus. Lineage (NCBI taxonomy): Eukaryota > Metazoa > Chordata > Actinopteri > Cyprinodontiformes > Rivulidae > Austrofundulus > Austrofundulus limnaeus. The sequence goes on along the minus strand of NW_013952583.1, from coordinate 732,805 downwards.
TATTTTGGACAGTGTTGAAACCGTCAAGTCATGCCTGCGTTTTAAACTAGAATTTTGTGCAGTGTGTCCTGCTCGGTCAGAGTCCGTGTTGTAAATGATTCAGCTACTTACACAAACACTGTCTGTAAAACTGATTACGTTAGAGATATTTCTTGTGTTTGCTAAAATGGATTAGCTGCGGCAGGCGTCCTAAATTAAGGTTAGCGTTGAAAATGTAGCCAGTTGTAGATGTATACAGATAAACAACAACTACTTAACATTTCTGAAAGTTTCATTAAAGTAGTGGTTCCTGAGATATTTTGCTAACAGACAAACATGAACACTGATGTATGCAGAATCCCTGCATCATCCCAAGTCAGGACACAAGTAGGACTATTAATAGTCTATTTTGAGAAGCTCTTGAGAGGTGTGTTTGCAGGCTTTAGGACCCAACGCCTCTGGGCCTACAGCTCCCTCCCTCCTGCAGAAGCAGGCAGTGCAGTGCAGTGCTGCTGCTCAGCTGATGCACTTGCAGCAGACCAAGCCTGGCTGCTTATTTCTTTTYCCCCCCACCTTCATTTCTCTGCTACCTGTGTTTGATCCATTCATCAGAGGGACGGGCGAGCAGCCTCCACCACCTCAGAAACTTCTTGCTGTAGCAGTAAACCTCTGGAGGACTCCGGTCAGCTGCAGAAAAGGAGGGACAGGGTGGGATTCTGACAGATSTGGTGAAGGATTGCGTGAGGACACAGAGGATGAAGAGGGGGATGCTCCRGCAGCATCACTGAAGCCCCTCCGCTCGCTACTTGACCCCCCACTTCTGTCTGGTCGATGCTGTCTTTATGACACACTCCCTCGGTTAAAGACGAGCGGTTTGGGTAAACATGTCCCAGACTAGAAAGAACACACACACCCGGGTGAGTGTGTTTACATCTCTGTTACATGGATGAAAACCAGACTGTGCTGTTGAAGTTGGTTGTTTCTTTCACACCGGTTTGATTTGTTTCACCGTCTGATCTCCTCCTCTGCTGTCCGTAGAGGAGCTTTTAATCCATTCCAGYGTGGCGTTCCTGTCTGAACCGTCGCCTCTTTGTTTGAGTGAGATGCTCCTCTGGTCTCAACTTTGTTGTCGTGTTATCCAAAACCTTTTGTTATGGCGAGCATGCATTCACTCATAAAGCATGCATTCACTCATAAGGCTTTTTTCTTATCAGCAGACACTAAACACACGATCTAAGAGCCACTGAAGACTTCCTGTCTGCCATCCGTGTCTGAGTCAGGCTGCTTCCCTGTCACTGGGAGGGATGACATCAGTCTTTAAGCTTATACTTCAGCTACATTCAGGCTTTAAAATAGCTGTTTTTATTCCCTTGTAGCACAGTCAATTACTGAACCAAATTTGTGTTTTTCTCTCTTTTTTTTTTTAAATGTACCTCTTAAAATGTAGACATTTGYAGAAGACAGTATCTTTGTGGAATCCTGTAGCAATCATCAACATTTATTAAAGCTCTGTGAGTGTTACAATGCAGCAGATTAGTTTTTGAACACTTTTTAAAATTAATTTTCKTATCTGTAGTCAGTGTGAGCTTAAGAGTAGAGTATCACTAAATAATTCAACACACCCTACTCAAGTCCTGTGCCTCCAGCACACTGCAAACAGAACGGGACAACATTAAATACTAAACACCAGCCTGTGGGATGAATTAAACAGACATTTCCACAACAAAGTYGGAAGAGACTTTTGAAATTTTAAAGACAATATCTTGGGTTTTAATTTAAATTTTTTATTATTTGTGGGTTCTCTCCGGGTACTCCGGCTTCCTCCCACAGACCAAAATCATGACTGTCAGGTTAATTGATAACTCTAAATTGTCCCTAGGTGTGAGTGAGAGAGTGAATGGTTGTTTGTCTCGTTTGTATCTATGTGTGGCCCTGTGATGGACTTGTGACCTGTCCAGGGTGTACCCCGCCCCTCGCACTGTGACTGCTGGATATGGGCACCAGTGACCCACACAACCCTGAAAAGGAAGAAGCGTGTACAGAAAATGGATGGATGGATGGATGGATGGATTATTTGTACACTTTATCACTTTTCAAGAGAGATCCCCAAAACAAAAGTCTTATTTTACATTTCATATAGATTTAATCCCTTTGTTGGGTAATATAAGTGACTGACAGTTTGATTCGGAGGGTTAAGGACATATCTCACTTTGAGGTAGACTGATATGTTTTTCTGTGGCTTATGTTGATCTTTGGAAATCAGGGCAGCCAATGACCGATATACAACACCAATCTCTTTTTTTTATCAATGTATATTTCAACTAAAACATAATTTTTAACAATGCCTCAGAAGAACTATTATATTTTTAAATATATACTGTCTATATA
>NW_013952583.1:728906-730288 GCF_001266775.1 Austrofundulus limnaeus | reverse complement strand
TATATATATATATGAGCTTTCTTGCCTAAAAAAATCTAAATTGTGGGCTATAGTAATCTGGTTGTAACATCTACTGCTGCATCATCATTTGACTGTTTGGTAACTGATTAATATGCACAGGCATGGCCGATTGACTATTTTAAAAAGGTGACCGGTATCAACCAATTAAAACTGATCAGATGATTAATCCGTCTGTTACTAACCTCACTGGGCATGTATCATTTGTGTTTACAAAATGTCCCGAAACATTCTCAATCTCAGGAGATGACAGTTTCCTTGCTTGAGTTGCAGAGATTTTGCAGTTTTATCACTTAAATTTTGAACATGTTCAACAAATTTATCACAGAGTCATTGCAGGTGTCCCGAGCCCTTCAGGATTTTGTCTCAGGCATCTCTAAGCCTATCTCATGACAGAAAACATGTCAGGGTCTGACAACCAAGCTGATGATAAATTCTGTTTAAATTGTTTGTACAAACCTTCATTTTACACTTGTATACTAGAATAAATGATAAACGTAAGGGTAGTTACCAGCATGGATAGAACGTGGGCCATGGTGGGTATGATGTGGACAATGAAATTATGCACACGGCCTAGATGTGGAAACTGCACACAAAAAATAAGCTGTAATTTTCAATAATTGGATATTCACAATGCAGATGCACAGCTTTTTGGTATTGTGCTTTCAAAAACTCAGAATAAAGTGAGGCTGCAACTGAAAATCTGCCGGTTTTGGTGCAGTTTTGAGTCACCACCTAGTTTCCAGTAACAACTTGGTGAAATACCACCTTTAAGAACTTTAAGTTTGCAGTCTAACCACATTCCTGTTTTCATGTCCTTTTACTGAAGGACGCATAGCGTGAGTTTCATTCTTACTCTTTAGTGGTCTCACATGAAAAGAATGTTCTGCTAAGTTTTTGGTGCATATTTCTGAACAGGAGTATGGGAATTGGGCTGTATTAAATCTGTACTGGATTAACAGGACTTTGTTGGAGGTGTTTATTTTTAAAGGGGCAATGTCATGTAAAATAAATTTTTTGAGTTTTATATCATGTTATAATGTTATACTCTCATAATAAAAAAAACATGCCCAAAGCCTTGCTTTGACTCATTCATGCATGTTTGAGAAATCCTGCAGCGTTTTTAGGCAGCCATGCTGAGGAGCAAAACGACAGGTGGGGACCAGAAACGCCTTTGGGGGCCAGAAATGCCCCTGGGACGTGTCTTTAAGCCGAACTTCCTCATAGCGTGGCGCCCCCTCCCCACACACCCCGCCCATAACTCCTGCAGGCTCTCCGGTGAAACTGAAAGTGAAACTGAAACTGTCTGCTGAGCTCCAATACTTCTCACTCAGTGAAGCTCTTTTCAGATTAAAAATACCTTT